>NC_077233.1:53090838-53283338 GCF_027887165.1 Monodelphis domestica | reverse complement strand
ATCCCCTGTTAAAGTGTTCTTAGTCCTGAAACATGGACCATATGTGAAGCATCAATGGCTCATTGATCTAGAGAGAGAAGCAATCTTAGAGGTCTTCGAGTCCAACTCTCTCATTCTACAAATGAAGAGATTAAATCCCAGAGCATTAAGGGGGCTTGCTAAAGGCCACACAGGTCAAAATTGGCAGTGATGGGATTAATTTACATATTTTCAGCCTTTAACCCCCATCCCAGCTTAGTCCTTGAGAGAGTTTATCATCTAGTAGTGTTGGAAGAATACTGAGAGACCATCTAGTTATATATGATAGTCTACCTTTCCTTAAAGACTACCAGTGAGGATGAACCTACTGACTTCTGAAGTAGTTCATTCCACTTTTAAGTAACTCTAAATCTTAGTAACTTTTGCTTTGCATTTTTCTTTTTCTTTTATTTCCTTTTATTTTTATTTCCTTTATTAATATTATAAATATTAATTAATATATAAATTAATATATAAGTAAATATAAATAAAATACATATTATTTATTTATTTTATTTTAATTTCCTTTTCTTTTTCTAGCTTGCAACTTCCACTCATTTTTGGCCTTTGGAAGCCAAGCAGAGCAAGTCTAAAACCTCTTTTTATGACAATCCTTCAAATACCTCAGCACAAGTTATCATTCTCTTACCCAGATTCAGTCTTCTCTTCTCCAGGCTCAACATTGCCAGTTCCTTCAAAGACTTAATATAAAATGATCATAATGTCTTCCACCATCTAGGATGCCATCTTCTGGATACTTTCCCGATTACCAATTGTGGTTCAGTCATTTTTCACTTTTGACTTTTTTGGAGTTTTCTTGGCAAAGATCCTAGAATAATCTGTCATTTCCTTCTCCAGATCATTTTACAAATAAAGAAACTGGAGAGAATGGGGTTAAGTGGCTTGCTCAGGGACATATAGCTAGTAAGTGTTTGAGACCAGATTTGAACAAGAAGATAGATGTCTTCTTGACCCTCCTCTCAGAACTCTGTCCACTGTTACCACCTAACTTATTAATATTCTTCCCAAAATTTGGCACCAAAAATTGCACATGAGATTCTAGATATGATCTGATAGAAAAAGAGTATCATAGGTATGTCTTGTCCCTAAGTTCTTCTTTTCTCAATATAGCCTCAAACTGCATTGACTTTTCTGGCTGCCATTTTACAATGTTGACTCATATTGAAGCCACTAAAGCCTGTTATGTGGGTGTTGGCAGATGCTCTGGGATAAGAGTAAGTAGGCCAACTCCATATTTGAACTCTAATAACTTGGATTCAAAGCTAATTCTTCCATGGAGTGGGGATCAGCACATGCTAACAAAGTTTCTGATCTTCTATCACCCACCTTCACTGCTCAGCTGAAAGGGTGGAGGAGAAGTGACTCCAACTGTGTGGCAACTGATCCTGAGGATTGAGAAGGTTAGCTTAAGCCATAAACAAGCTCTCTAGGTTCTAAGCTACCTGAGGGCAGGAACTAGTGAGTTTTTTTTTTACTTTTGTACACCCAGCACTTCGCACAATGCCTGGCACATAGTACCTATGATAAAAAGTGATATGATGGGTTAAGGAGGAATGGACATGTAAAAATTAAGAGGATCATTGCTATAGGTTGGGGGAGATAATAATAATTGTATCAATCAACATTTATTATACACCTACTGAATGCCAGGAACTATGCTAAGTACTAGGGGTACAAAGAAAGATAAACAGTCCTTTCAAAGAAAAAAATGAATGAAGATTTGATTAAACACTGTGCTAAGTGCTGGGGATATAAATGCAAAAGTAAAACAGTTCCTGTTTCCAAGAAGCTCACAAGTCTAATGAGGGGGATAATAAAGCTAACATGTATAGGTAGCATTGATATAAATTATACAAATAGCTAGCATTTATAGGGTTTTAAGTTTTACAAAAGTGCTTCCTGCATGTTATCTCATTTTATCCTCAAAACTAGGAAGTTGTTTCTATTATTATTCTCACCTTATATTATATTTTGTATAAAATACAAATATTATTTTCATTTATGAGAAAACTGAGGCTGAGAGAGGTCAAATAATTTGCCCAAGATAAAAACAGGAAAGATAAGGCATATGTAAGGTATAATGTAAAAGTTATCTTTGGGAATATTTGAAACCCAAAAAGAGAAAGACAGTTGCAGAGTGGGAATGACAGACAAAGGCTTCCACTTTTATCCAACAAATAGTAAAAGACCCAGAATAAACCTCTCAGCAGATGGTGCCTCAATGGGAGGTTTAAGAAAGAGAATTTTTTTTAAACTATGTATACCCTATGACCTAACAGTACCAATAATGACTGGGTCTATACTAAAAAAAATCAGAGAGGACTATATGTGCAAAAATATTTATAGCAGCTCTTTGTGTGGCAGCAAAAAATTAGAAACTAAAGGAATGTCCATCAAATGGGGAATGAGTGATATAAACACACATAAATTATTTGTATAATATGGTACATTCCATGTGATGAAATGCTAAAAGAAATGATGTAATGGTTTTTTCCGAAATTGGAAAGACATGTATGATCTGATGCAAAGTGAAATGAGCAGAACCTGGAGAATGTGTATAAAAATTTAATATTGTAAAAAAATTAGTAACTTTGACAGATGTAAACTCTGATCAACTCGTTGACCAACCATGATTGCAGAAGATTTATGATGAAACAAGTTATCTACCTCCAGAGAGAAAAGGTGATACTCAGAATGTAGATTGAGGCATGTTTTGGTTTGTTTTGTTTTTTTGGACGTGGGCAATGTGGGAATTTCTTTTGCTTAACTATACATGTTTATAATGGGTTTTGTTTTTCTCTATTTCAATGGATTTAGAAGGAAAAAGGAGGGAAGGAAAGAATTTAGAATTTAAAATTTGAAAAGAAAGGACATAAATGAGAATTATATAGAATGATAAAACCTGGATAAGCTACAATTCACATTGTTAGAGGTAGCATCCCTTCCCCACTGCCAAGGACTCATTAAAGCATTAAAAAGATCAGAGGCATTAGACTGGCTTTGAGGACAAGCTCTGCCTTAAACTTTGTAACCTTGGAGAACTCATTTGAGCTCCCTTTCAGGGGCTCAGTTTCCTGTCCTGGAAAATAAAAGGACAGTTCTAGATGATGGCAATCCCCTGTCTATGGATTGATATATTACTAAGCTCTTCCCCCTGAATAATCTCCAAGGGATTTTTAGCTCTCAAATTCTATCATCCTATAATTACTTCTAACCTATCTCTTATCCCTTCAAGAATTCCTTGAATCCTTCTGGAGATTGCTTCTTCCCTAGATAGGCCCTAATCACAGCCTATGCAGTCACTTAGAAAGAGACCCAAAGTTAGGGAAATGTGTGTCAAAGTTACTTCACAATCCTTTTGCTTTTCATTGGTCCCAGATAGTTCCTTCAATTTCTTCAGACTCATGTACTTTGCACATTAGGGATTATCCTTTTGTCTTTATAGATTTTTTTAAATATCAAAAAGCATTCATTATAAAGGAGAAATAATCCTTGAGTCTTGATGGCTACATAAACAGAGCCCTTGGTGCAGGTACCACCAAATTAGATTTCAAGCATGGCCCCAGAGTTTGAGTATAGTTGGGACTATCATCTACATATTAGGCTCAGCTAAGTGGAACAAGAGAACTTCAGTTTTCCCAACTATCTCTAGGATAGAATATAAACACATCTTTTGGGCACTTAAAACATTTAACAATCCAGGGCCAGCTGACTTTTCCAAGCATCACTCCCCTCTCATATTCCAGAGGCCAGCAAAACTGTCCTTGGTGCTATTCACACACAATAGTCCATCTCTGAAAACCAAGCCCTTACCCAGGTTATAGGAATGCTGGAAATAGTCTCTCCTCATCTCCATCTCTTACAAACATTAGCCCTCTGCAAAGTCAAGCTAAAGACCATATCCTACATGAGACCTGACCCACCCAGTTACTATTGCTCCAACTGAAGTTACTTAATATAGGATTTGGGATGACTTTTATGTATATATTCAAGTTGTTTCACCCAATAGAATGTAAGAATATAAACTCCATGAGGGCAGGAATTATTTCATTTGTGCATTTGTATGCATAATGCTATAGCAAAATGCCAGACACATAGTAAGCTAATAAATTCTCATTGATTGACTGATTGATTGAAGATGCCAATTACAGCTAATCACAAAGCAATAAATTGCTCCTCCACTTGCTGATATAAAGGGATATAATCCACACAATAAAATGGTAAATGATAGAATAGATCAGTCTACTTTGACCTGCTTATAGTCCACAAGTCACTTTCTACAGCCTATTTCACCTCCTTATAATCATATTAACAAGTATTTGTGGAAAGAGTCTAAGAGTTCAATGGTAAGGCCAAGGGTTTCCAAAGTAGCCTGAGAACTAGTGTTCAATCCCACATGAATGAGTCATGATAAAACAGTGAGGCCCCAAATATATACTCTCCTTCCCTACTCTCACCCACCTGAATTCCATTGAAGTATCTGGCAAAAAAAAAAAAAAGCTCATCCCAGGAGTAAAGAAAGGTGAAAACCTCAGCCCTTTCACAATAGTCTTGTTAAAGTAATCAGTTATTCATGAGAGCATAGGCAAAGATGGAGCTGAACCAGAAAAGACAGAAGAGTAAGAATTCAGTTAAATAGGAGAAAAATATTCAGTAATGTGCCTGGAGAAATCATTGGTAAAGTATGAAATCTGGGAATTAGGAGACTTCATATCAGTTTCTGGTTGGCTAACGTGACAGCAAAGGAAAGTAATAAATGTTAGAGGGGATGTGGCAAAATTGGGACATTAATGCATTGCTGGTGGAGTTGTGAATTGATCCAACCATTCTGGAGGGCAATTTGGAACTATGCCCAAAGGGCGATAAAAGAATGTCTATCCTTTGATCCAGCCATAGCACTGCTGGGTTTGTACCCCAAAGACATATTAAGAAAAAAACTTGTACAAAATTATTCATTGCTGAGCTCTGGTTGGGATAATTCTTAGCTGTGTAACCACTGACAAGTTATAATTTCTAAGAGCCTCCTTTACCATATCTGCAAAATGAGGATAATAATATTGGTAATAATCACAGGGTAGTTAAGATCTAGGTCTAGAACCTGAGAGTTCAGTGTCAGGGTGAGAGAGAAAAATCACTGGATTAGAAGCCAGAAGTCATGAGTTTAAGTCCTAATTTAATTAATTAAGCCCTGTCACTAATTTTCTATGTGACCTAAAGCAAGTGACTTCCCCTCTATGGGTCTCAATCTCCTCATCCCACCAAGGTGAACAGTAGACTAGATGACTCCCAAGGACTGTCCTAACACTGACCATCTCTGATTCTCTTACTCTATACGACTGATGTTAGAGAAAAGAGCTGGTAAGCGCTAATCCTAGCAGAGAGGCCATTTATCCTCTGCCTCTTTAATCCTGCTTGGTGGGGATTGATGGCCCTGGGCCCATAGGAGTTGGCTATAGAGCAAAAAGGGAACAGAGGCCGACAGACGAAGCTAACTATTGAGAGAGAGGCAGAAAAGCTAAGATTAGAGCACCACCAGCAAGCTAAGAGGTCAGGTCTCCTGGTAAACATCACAACTTAGCTTTCCTTTTATTTTCATATCTGTATGGTTCAGTGTCACTTCTCCTTTTAAAGATGAGAAGCAAAATATCCACTGGGAAACTAGCAGTAATGGGGTTATTTAAAATAAACAAACAGGTCACCCTCTCAAGCACTGCTTTCCTTTCTTATATTCTGATCTCTTATTCCCTCCATAGAATCACAGAATCTCAGAACTAAAATAGACCATCACAACCATCTAGTCCAACCCATACTAGAGCAGTATTTCCCCTTTATGATTTAATGGCAAGTGAGTCAACTACAACAGGTAGGTAGTGCAAGGGATAGAGAACTGAGCCTAAAATCAGGGTGATCCATCTTCATGAATTCAAATTTGGCCTCAGACACTTACTACCCTCTGTGAATGTAGGCAAGTCACTTAAATCTGCTTGCCTCAGTTTCTTCATCTATAAAATTACTTGGAAAAGAAAATGGCAAACTACTCTGGTTTCTTTGTCAAGAAAACTCCAAATGGAGTCACAAAAGAGTCAGACATGGCTGAAACCATAAAACAACAATAATAAAGTCACCTAGCCAGGACCTCCAGGGAGGAGTGAATTGCTGCCTCTGGAAATGACTCACTCAATTTCTGCCTCTAATTATTTAAAGGATTTTCTTTACAATGTACTGAAATTTCCCCTTCAACTTCTATCCACAGATCCCTTGGATTCTGCCCCCATGGGACCAAACCAACTAAATGTAATTTGTTTTCTATGTGATGGTATCTCAGATACTTGAACATTTTCCCAATGCTTTGTCTTCTCAACTCCAGGCCCAATATCTGCAATCTAATAAGTGTTCATATGACATGACCATATAATGTGACTTCCCTCCTAGTTGTTTTCTACTGCACACACTTCATTTGGTGTGGCGGGAGGGATATAACAGGGCTACCACCTTCCTAGGCTGGTGACTAAAATGCTATAGTACAGCCTATGGTCTCAAGGTAGACTGATAATGATGTTGCAGTCTACTGTCACCCTCAAGGACAGAGCCACTGTAGGGCAGAAGAGAACTTCCTCTAGGTTTATGTGGATATATTAATCATCATTCTTATCAGTTTGGCCATTGAAAGAGTTGTAGTCCTTCTGATTATACTATTAACTGGTCTCAAACCCTCTACCTTCTCCAGAAGAATACAGTGAGAGATCCTGCTATCTTCTTTGCCTTAATCCTTCCTGTATCTGGTCCTGGGAATTCACTGATTTATTATCATTGTTCTTCTGTCCTCCAACTGTGGGTTTCCCCCTAAGTTCTTCCTTCAACTCTCTTCTCTTTTGGCTTTAGGGGTTCTCCAATGATCTCACTCATTCTCATGACTTCAATAAACACAGCTCTATAGATGATTCACAAACCTCTGTATCCAGCTTAAATCTTTCCCTGGAGTTCCAGTCTTAACTTAAATGACCTGCTGGACATCTTCAAATGGATATCCCAGAAAATCAAGCTCAACATGTCCAAAACTGAATTTACTACCTTTCTTCTTTCTCTTCTTCCCAATTTTCCCACTTTTGTTAATGCTACTACTACTAACTATATAATAAATTATGTATTTGTAATTATTATTGTTCCAGTAGAATGTAACTTCCTTGAAATGTTTTCATTTGAATCATCAGTATTTAGCACATGCCTTGGACATTGTGGGGCTTAATATGAATTTTAAGCTCTTACCTTCTGTCTTCATAGCAAGTATAAGACAATAGAGATTAAGTGGCTTGCTCAGGATCATACAGATAGGAAGTATCTGAGGTCAAATTTTAACCCAAGACCTCCCAACTCCAGGCCTGACTCTAGCCATTGTGCTACCAAGCTGCCCCTCTTAATATATTCATCTTTATAAGAATACTGGAATAACAGATTTCAACCTAATTTCTCCATTTTAATTATTCCCTTACCCTTTTCAATTTCTGTTATCACAGAATTCCCAAAATAATCTTCCTTAGGCACTTTGTCTATGTCTGTTCAAGAACCTTCAGGGATCTTTATTGCCTCTAGGACAAAGTTAAAACTCCCTATCTTGGCATTTAAGGCTTTCCACAGTCTGGTTCCAATTTACTTCCTAAAGTTTTTTCCATGGTAGTCAATTTTAGATATACTACATTCCAACAGATCAAAGTATGAGCTGTTATTCCAACTTGTGATATGGTCTCCTACCATGCGAACTGTCCCAAGTGCCTAAGAACACATTTTCTCACTTCTCTGCCAGGTAATATCACTAAACTACACAATGTTAAAGATGGAAGTAATCTCAGGTGCCATTATATTCATACCAAAAGAACAGTCCCTTTTGAAATATCCACAAATAAACATCTATCCTTTCTTTGAAGACATTCCTTACTCTACCAAGGCAATTGATTCCACTTTTAAATTACTCTCATTGTTAATATGTTTTTTTTCCTTATCTTAAACATTGGGATGCAGCTTGTTAACTTCGATCTATAGCTATTCATTCAGCCTATCTATCATTATGTTTCTTAAAACACAGGATGCTCTGTTTTTCTTATAGTAGTCTAAAACTTCCTTCAATTCCTTAACCTCATATTGGCTGATGATTCATACTGAGTTTATTGTCCATTAAGATTCTAGATATTTTCTTTAAAAAAAAAAAACCTTTACCTTCTGTCTTAGAATTGGTATTAATTATTAGTTTAAAGGCATCAGAGTGGTAAGGACTAAGCAACTGGAATCACAAAGCTAGGTCAGATTTGAACCCAGTCCTCCCATCTCTATCCCTGACTCTCTATCCACTGAACCACCGAACTGCTGCCTAGATCTTTTCAAGATTATTTGTCATCATATATCTTCCTTCCTCATCCTATTTGTGAAGTTGAATTTTTAAATCCTACTCTATATTTTTCATTTGCCCTAATTAAGTTTCATATTGTTAGATTTTGTTTGAGATTCGTTAGATTTTTATTGGCAACTCTGACATCAAATACCTTAACTACTGCTCCTAGCTTTGTGTCAGCTGTATACTTAATAAATTTTCCATTGACATCTCTATCTGATTCATTGATTAAAATAGTAGGAAGCACAGGGACAAACACAAGATCTTTGTCATGCCATTGAAAAACTTATATGATGCCTCCAAATCACATCTCCCCAACAAATACAACAAATGGTGGGATATAAATTTAGTGCTTTAGTCCCCTCCATATCAAAGGGCTTCCATCCCTAAAAACTTCATGATTCTTCCCACTGACATTGTATTCAACCTTCAGAAGACAGTGAATAAACTGTACTAAAGATTCCTAAAATGAGCTTAGATTAATAACCTGTTGGCAACTATCCTCAGTTCCCATACCAAGTTTCAATTTCCCAATTTTTCTTCCTATTTCAGCTTCCTAAATTTATTTTCTGTGTTGTTGCCTTCTTGTTGGCATCTCCCTTTTGTAAGCAGTTTTGGAAAACTTCTGAAATCTTCCTACTTCATAAAGTATTGTCTAGGCTGGGATACAAAGCCAGAATGGAACCTATCTCTGAATTGGGTCTTCTACTCTGGGCAAACTTTCCCTTAAATGGTGCCTGGCTATATTATATTTGGTTTTCCCTTCAAACTTACATTTATTCTGGTTCTCACTTACTCCAGGTGTTTTGCTTAATCAAATCCCAGTGCCCAATTCAGACTCATCCTCCAGAAAGCTACACATGAAAACTCCAGGTGGCATTGACCTGTCCCCCTTTCTCAACTTCCCAGTCCCAAGGAATAAACATGAGAAAAGGTAATTTCTTTGTTTTAAGCCCACAAGTTCCTCAAGAGCCATACACCAAGGTTAGCATCCTTGGGGGGTGGGGGGCACTTAGGAAAAGAAGATAAATTTCTTTCATGAATCAGCCTAATTGAGAAATTGAATTCAAGTTAATAATTTTCTGAAATAGTTTTATCAGCAAAGGAGAAAACTCATTTGCCACCTACTCAGAGCAAGTGAACCCCTTGTTTCTGCCTAATCTTAAAAACTCATGGTGTGCTAATTCAGATCAACATGGTACACACAAATGATAAACATATCCACTAGCACACACACACACACACACACACACATACACACACACACACACACACACACACACACAAAGATAGTTCTTAGTCATATCCCTTCCCCATAGGAAATATACAATGCATCATTTTTCTGAATTATTTTAACTACTAACAATAACTAGAATAACAAAGTATCTTCAAAAAGAATAGTTTTAGAAATATAAAGGATCAGAATCTATATGAAAACAAAACCCAATAATTTGCTACATACAAGAAGTACATTTTCAAAATGCAAATGCATAGAAAATAAAAATGAAAACTTGCCATAGAAAACTTTTTTTAAAGCAGGAGTTTCTATCATTTCAGATAAAGCAACAATAAAAATTTGCAATGTTAAGACAGACAAAGAAAGAAGCTATGATATTCTTTAAGGCACCATGAACAATAAAGCAGTATCATTATATAGAGAGATATGTATAATATGTACAGATATATATATTATACATGCATGAGCTGTCATATCTAAATTTGTAAAAGAAAAGCTAAGTGAATTGGAAAAAGATATACATAGTAAAACAGTAATTTCAGAAGCTTTTATTATTTCTATTTCAGAGTAAAAAAGAATTAAAATAGAGAAGAATAAGCTATAGCAAAAATTGAATTTGAAAGAATCATGGCATCTTCTGAATGGGGAAATTATGAAGAAAAAACATATTCTAAAAATTATATTGTCATATAAATGGATTTGTGCTAGAGCATAAAGAAATCATAAATAACTGTAAAAACAATAGAATCATTATTACATAGGATGCTATTTCATTACTTCAATGACACATGATCCCATGGATATCAGTGCTCCCTCCTCTGAAGCAAACTGCCACATCTCTGTGAACAATATTCATATGCTATTGTGATTTTTTTTAAATCATCAAATGACCAACTTTCCAGTGAGGAACACTTTTGACCTAAGCTTGGATGGTAACATTCAGTTGATAACCAGTCAGAGTTCTCATAAAACCTCCCCAGTTTGATAAGACCTACAAAATATTCCACTCTTTTCACTTTAAGAATCCAAGATCATCTCCAAATTGAAGTGATCAAAGAGGGATTGTATTTGTGGATAGATTCAAAAATCATTATAATTCCTCAATACTTTTAATTTTAAATTCATCCTCTCATTTGACCTGCTCAATTACCCTGTAAAGTAGAATGATTGGGTAATTTCATTCCCGTAGTATAGATAAGAAAAATAAGATAGAGATAGGTACTCTGCCAAGTAGAAAAAAATGAGTGGGACAATGAGGTGGCTCAGTGAAGAGTGCCAGGCCGGGAGATAGGAGGTCCTGTGTTCATATCTGGCCTCAGACACTTCCTAGCTGTGTGACCCTAGGCAAGACACTTAATCCCAATTGTTTACCCTTACCACTCTTCTACTTTGTAACTTAGTACCAATTCTAAGAAATAAGGTAAGGGTTTTTGAAAGGAAAAGGAGAGGAGAGGAAAGGAGAGGGAGAGGGAGAGGGAGAGGGAGAGGGAGAGGGAGAGGGAGAGGGAGAGGGAGAGGGAGAGGGAGAGGGAGAGGGAGAGGGAGAGGGAGAGGGAGAGGGAGAGGGAGAGGGAGAGGGAGAGGGAGAGGGAGAGGGAGAGGGAGAGGGAGAGGGAGAGGGAGAGGAGAGGAGAGGAGAGGAGAGGAGAGGAGAGGAGAGGAGAGGAGAGGAGAGGAGAGGAGAGGAGAGGAGAGGAGAGGAGAGGAGAGGAAAAGAATCCATGTCTCTTACCCACCAGGGATAAATCCCTACTCTCAATAAGTGAGAATTAGGGACTGGTTTATGATGATTTAGGTCACAGAGGAGTGTTTTAAAAGTGACAGGATTATTAGTCCTTGAAAATATTGTAAAGGGCACTCATAGATTAGGCAGGGAATTATACTAGATGACTTCTTAGATTGTTACACAACTCTTGGGTTCTATGGTGCTAAATAGATAGATGTGTTATCAATTAATTAGACTGCTCTGGAGACTAAACATTTTCTCTAATATTCTAATCTAAGGATGTTTATCATTCTAAACAATTGTACCAGTCAAGTTGAAAATTCCTATTTTATCACTCCTGCAACCCCCTCAAAACAGAAATCCTGTTTCAGGACTGTTTCTTTCTGGATGGGACTGGGCCAGAATAATGAAGAGTCAAAATCACTAGTGGTCTTGGTGTCACATACCTATGACCTCTGCTACTGGAAGAGGCCAGGTTTGATGGTTAGCTTGAGTTGGGAAGCTCTGAACTATGCTAGCATTCAAATATATCTGGTGTCTATAATAAGAGCAGTTAGTTAATACAGAGAGGCTCTGGGAGCAAAGGACCAATGAATAACCTAAGGAGGGGCAAACCAGCCCAGATTTGAAAAACAGAGCAGGTCAGAGCATCCAAACTAATTATCATTGGGATTAGGTTCATGAAGGCCTTAAATCTAGGAGAGCTAGGAAGATCCAATCTAAAAAAGAAAAAGAAAAGAAAAAATTTCAGATGTATCGCTCTAATAAAAGGTGCTGGACCTTCCAGAACATCAAAGGTAGCATCTCTTTGCCTCCCTGGACAAGAATTCTATGCTCTAGCCAACTACATTCCTTGGAAAGAATGAAGACCCAAAGATTTCCAGTCAGGATTTGCTGGGTGTCTGATTTGATGATGCATGGAATTGTCCATGAAAAAGGACTTTTAAACTTAATTTCCATGTACATGTTGGTCTCCTTGACAATATATTCTGTGATGCAGGATGAGTGGGAAGGGGCTGGGTCACTTGTGAATGGATTTATTATGTAGATAGGAAGAAAAGTAATCCATACATATAAGAGATTTGTGGTTTTGTTTGTGTGCTTTTTTATTTGTATATGGAAATGCTAGTTTTATTTGGTTTGGCAAATCTTGGAACAAAGAATGCTATAAAAAAGAGTTTTTAAAAAAGGAAAAAGGTTTTCAAGATTTGCTCTATGGAACTGAACAAATCGCTTCACTCCCTGACATTCTGCTCATGGAACAACAGTGGCAGCTCCCATGATGGAGGAGGAGGTGATGTGGGTCATTGAAGCCATATGGCCAAGGCAGAAAGTCAGGACCAATGGCACTTGTTAGAGAAAAAGGAAACCTCCAGAATGTAATCACTCTGCCCTCAGCTCAATAATTACCTTCCTTCTCAAACCACACATCAGGCATGACTTGGACAAGATGGTTTCTGAGTTACCTTCTAGCCATAAGTCTATAATCTCATTATATTTTGTACATCTCTAATGGATTTATGTAATATTGTATATTACATTTATCTTTGTTGATGTCTCAGAAACAAAGGATGTCAGAGTAGGAATGGATTTCAGTTCAATCAATACTTGAAAGGAACCCCTCCGCCAATATATATGATAAATGGTCATCCTGCCTCTGACTGAAGATTTTCAAAGAGGGGGAATCTAATATCTCCCAAGGCTATTTACTACCATTTTGGACAACTTGAATAACTGGATAGTGTTTTCCTTATGTCCAAATCAAATTTGACTCTTGCAATTTCCACCCATTGTTTCTGGTTTTACCTGCTGAAGACAAAAAGATAAAATCTAAGCCTTCTTTTAAAAGCCACAACTTGCACATTTCCAGGAAGTTAATTTCCACTCTTCTTCAGGATAAACTTGTCCAGTTCCTTTGCCCAATCCCTACATAACATAGATTCAAGGCCTTTCACCTGGTTGTCAATCTCTGGACACTGCTTTATCAAAATTCTTCCTAAAATGAAGAACCCCAAACTAAACTCAATACACCAAATGTGATCTAAGCAGGGCAGAGTAAAAAGGGACTGATATGTTACTTCTCAAAGCTGTTTCTCTTTTAAAATAGCCCAGATCATATTGCCTTTTTGTGGTTTCTTAAATTGTCTGCAAAGACCCATAATCCCCATTCTGATCTTTCTCAGACAAACTGCTGTCTAAAGTTCCCCCTCCTATGTACTTATGATGTTGGGTTGTTTTTTTAAAACTAAGTGTAAGACTTTACATTTATTTCCCCACTGAATTTCATATTAAATTCAATCTAGTTCTCAATTCTGAGTGTTAGCTTTTTCTCCCTCCTTCATCTCATCTGCAAATTTGATAAGCTTGCCATGCTTTTATCGAACTCAGTGATCCAAAAATATATTAAACTGCACACCGTCAAGCACAGATCCCTGGGGCACTCCACTGGAAACCTCTTGCCAAACTGAAATTGAAAGATTAATAATTACTTGGTAAATCTGGCCATTCAACCAGTTCTAAATGCATCTAACTGTTTTATATTCTATCACACAGCTCTCCATCTTTTCCACAAGAATAGTATGAGACATTTTAATAATAATAACAGCTAGGATTTATACAGCAATTGAAGGTTTTACAAGGTACTTTATATACATAAACTCATTTCATCTTTTATCAAGTGACTTACTAAACTCTAAGCATAGCAACATTCCTTTGACCTACTAATTTACTGTCAAAAAAGGAAATATCTTTCTATACTAAGCTCCATGACTCCAAGGACATTGCCTCAACAAATGTTGTGCCTCCTCCAGGCATCTGAATGGTGTTCTATCCATAGCAGGTGCTTATTAAATGTTCAATTGATTGCTAAAGATAGGGTTTAACAGCAGCTAGGCAGCACAATGGATAAAGCACTAGGTCTAGAGTCAGGAAGACCTGAGTTCAAATATTTCTAAGGACAAATCTGACCTTAGACATTTACTAGCCATGTGACACTGCACAAGTCATTTAACCCTATTTGCCTCCGTTTCCTCAGCTATAAAATGAGTTGGAGAAGGAAATGGCAAACCACTCCAGTATCTTTGCCAAGAAAACCCCAAATAGGGTCACAAAGAGATGGACATGATTGAAACTACTAAACAAAAGCAATGATAAAGATTATAGGTTAAATACTCCCTCAGCCTATAATTGGTGTGATGAAGTAGATAGACGAGACTGGAAATACAAACACCTGAGTCTTAGTCCTGAAGATCTATAACTATTCATTACAAACATCCTCTAACCCTTAGATTCTGTCTTAGAATCAATACGAAGTATCAGTCCCAAGGCAGAAGATGGATAAGAACTAGGCAATTATAAGAACTAGGCAATTGCAGTTAAATGACTTGTTCCGGGTCACACAACCAGGAAGTACCTAAAACCAGATGTAAACCCAGGTCTTCTTCTCTCTAGACCTGGTTCTCTATCCACTGAGTCACCTAGCTACCTCCAAATATCCTCTTAAATAGCCTGCTTTTGAAATTATTTCCCAATCATTCCTTAAGCCTTAGGGAACAAATTCAATAAGAATAATATACTTAGGAAAAGAAACAGTGATTACAAAGAGGAAGTATGGCTTCATTCAGACCATCTCATACTAGATTAACCATATTTCCTTTAGGGGCAAGGCTACACTGCTAAATTAAAATCCTGCTCTTGTTATAATTCATCTAGGTCTTAACAAAACCTTCAACAAAGTAGCTCAAGCTTTGGTGGGGGGGGGATCAGAAAATCATGGATTTTGAGCTTCAGGAGGCTTGAGAGACTACCTCTTTTTCCACCTCCTCAGTTTACAGATGAGAAAACTAAAACATGAAGAATTTCAAAGACTTATCCAGGGTCACACAGGTAGCAAACATCTATGTTGAACAAAACGAACACAAATCTTCCTAACTCCAAATGTTGTTACCTACTGCTCCACAATGGTCTACATAATAGCAGAGTCAGGTGGGCTCAGAGTGGTTGAAGGGTCAAACAAAAACATAGTCATGAATGGTTCATCATCAACTTGGAAGGACTTTTCTAGCAGTTTTGTCCTTGGCCCTGTGCTGTACAATATTTTTATCAATGACTTACATAAAGGCATAGATAGATGGCATGGTTATCAAATTTGCAGATGGCACAGAGTTGGGAAGGATAACTAACATGCTAGATAACAGAGGCAGAATCCAAAAATTTCTTGACAGGCTAGAACAGCAGGCCAAATCTAATAATATAAGATGTAATGGGATATATGTAGTCTTATTCTTGGATTCAAAAAAGGAACTTCACAAGTACAAGATGGAAAAAGCATAGATAGACATCAGATCGTCAGAGAAAAAAAAGATCTAGATTATTTTAGTGGACTGCAAACTCAATATGAATCAAAAGTAGGCTGGAATGCCTCCCCTTCCTTCCCCCATCAAAACCAAAACTAATGTGACCTTAAACTGCCTTATAAGAGTAGGGTGCCCAAGATAAGGAGATAATAGTTCCACTGAACCACATCTGGAACAGTATAAACAATCCCAGATGCTTTGTTTTAGGGAGGATATCTAGAAAATGACAACCAGCATAGTGAAGGATATTAATATTGTGTTCTATGAGAATCAGTTGAAAAAATTAGTAATATTAATTATCCTGGAGAAGAAAAAAACTGAGGGGAGATATGATGGTGATCTCCAAGTATTTAAAGGCATATAGAAAGAGGATTAGAACAAGTTTGTCTGGGCCCAAGGGGTGTAATTAGAAGTAATGGATGAAAGTTTCAAAGAAGCAAATTTAAGCTTGATGCATGAAATATCTAAAAATCATTAGGGCTACCTCCTGAGTTAAAGGGTTTCCACTCCATGGAGTTATTCAAATATATCATAGATGACCACTCACTGGGCATATTGTAAGGGGAAAAGAGACTCCTGATCTAGAAGATAGATTGCTTCACTAGAAAGAGCCATGGATTTTGGAGTTTTCAAATCTGGCTCTGCCACTAACTACCTAGGAGACAGGGCAAGTCACTCAACCTTGGTAGGTATGGGTTTCCTCAAGTGTAAGGTGAGGGGAATGAACTTGAATAACTCTTAGATGTTTTTGAACTCTGAATCTATGATTCTATGGTCAAATGAATTCTCAAAGGCTGCTGAACTCTTAGATTCTGTAATATTATAGGACAGAAAAATGGAAACAGTAAGACACATGAACCAGATAATTACACTAGATAATTGTTCTAATCCCTTGGATATAAAACTGGCTTTATGATCTTGGGTAAGTCATTTCACATCCTTTTCTTGGTTTCTTCATATCCAAAAAAGAGCTAGTAGTCCTTACCTGGCCTATATCACTTTCAAGCACTATGTGAATGTAAATAAGCTTCCAGTAACATCATATTACACTCTTCAGACCCTCAATTAGTATGTTCTGCAAAGTATAAGACTTGCTGATCCATTTCTGCCATAACACACAAATTTATCCATTGGGAATAAGTAAAGACCAATAAGCAGAGGAAGAAGTTCTAGAGCCTCATCCCCAACTAATGGTCTTCAAGGAGCAATGTTAAAGAATGGAGACTGCAGTAGGCTTATAGAGAGAAGATCTGATTTCTCTTCCTTACTCCAACACTAGCTAGCTCTGTATGCTTGAACAAATCACTTGCACTCTATGAGTTTCAGTTCTCTGATCTACCAAATGGGTAAATAAAGCCTGTGCTCTCAGGAAACTGCTCTGAAATGTGCTAGGTGAGTTATTATTGGTGGTGGTGGTGGTGATGGTGGTGATGATGGTGATGGTGTTGCTACTGCTGTTGTTATAACCCATTAATTCTGTGGCCACACAATGATTTCCAGAAGTGCATTTTGGGGAGATGGGCAAGGAAAGAGGATATCCCAGTAAAATGCATTTTGCATGACAAAATCATCCTGAAAATAAGGACTGGAGATGGAAATGTGAAACTGTCTTGAGCATAGTAAGAAAAGAGGGAGAAGTCATCCCGTGCCTCACACCAACAAAGCTCAGCTCAGCTCTGAACAGGTACTGATCAAACACAACCTCTGTTGCAGTTGTCTGCCTGCTGACTCATTACAGGAAAACAAGCAGAGCCTCTTGGGCCCTCCTGATGCCTCCCCTCTGACTCAACACCTGGGTCTCAGAGTGTGGAGCAGGAGCTGTCCTTAGGTACTTAGTGCTGATGGACAGAAAGAGCCTCAGAGCTCAAGACCAGAGAAAAATCCCAATGCAGAGGCCTGGGAATGATGGAGATCAGCTAAAAGGTTGGTCTGGGATGGTTTCACATAGAGTAAGTAGGTGGTCATCTGTATTCAATGATGACTGAAAAATTCTTCCTGCCTCGAAAGTTATCCCTCAATATCCATCACTGTTCCTGCATTCCCAGAATTAGTCATTCATTCTTTTAGATTGTCATCATCTTCTCCCTAGGGTTATACTTTATTTTTTTAAAATATATTTTATTTGATCATTATTCGTTAAAGACATAGATCATTTTCTTTTCCTCCCCCCCACCCCCCCATAGCCGACGCGTAAGTCCACTGGGCATTAGATGTTTTCTTGATTTGAACCCATTGCTTTGTTGATAGTATTTGCATTAGAGTGTTCATTTAGAGTCTATCCTCTGTCATGTCCTCTCAACCTCTGTATTCAGGCAGTTGCTTTTTCTCGGTGTTTCCACTCCCATAGTTTATCCTTTGCTTATGAATGGTGTTTTTTTCTCCTGGATCCCTGCAAGTTGTTCAGGGACATTACACCACTACTAATGGAGAAGTCCATTACATTCGATTATACCACAGTGTGTTAGTCTCTGTGTACAATGTTCTCCTGGTTCTGTTCCTCTCGCTCTGCATCACTTCCTGGAGGTTGTTCCAGTCTCCATGGAACTTCTCCACTTTATTATTCCTTTTAGCACAATAGTATTCCATCACCAACATATACCACAGTTTGTTCAGCCATTCCCCAATTGATGGGCATCCCCTCGTTTTCCAGTTTTGGGCCACCACAAAGAGCGCAGCTATGAATATTTTTGTACAAGTCTTTGTGTCCATTATCTCTTTGGGGTACAGACCCAGCAGTGCTATGGCTGGATCAAAGGGTAGACATTCTTTTATCGCCCTTTGTGCATAGTTCCAAATTGCCCTCCAGAATGGTTGGATCAGTTCACAGCTCCACCAGCAATGAATTAATGTCCCCGCTTTGCCACATCCCCTCCAGCATTCATTACTTTCCTTTGCTGTTATGTTAGCCAATCTGCTAGGTGTGAGGTGATACCTCAGAGTTGTTTTGATTTGCATCTCTCTGATTATAAGAGATGTAGAGCACTTCTTCATGTGCTTGTTAATAGTTTTGATTTCTTTATCTGAGAACTGCCTATCCATTTCCCTTGCCCATTTATCAATTGGAGAATGGCTTGATTTTTTGTACAATTGATTTAGCTCATTATAAATATGAGTAATTAAACCTTTGTCAGAGGTTTCTATGAAGATTTTTTCCCAATTTGTTGTTTCCCTTCTGATTTTAGTTGGGGTTATATTTTAAAATGCAGATACCCCTTGGAGAGGGAACACATTAAGCCATGGACTCTTTGGTGTGAATTGTTACCAACTTATAGACAACACAAGTTCAGCAGGTTTCCAAAGAATACCCAACTACTTTGTGACTCACAGAGAGGGGAACGAAAAGGGTTCAAAAACCAATCCTATCTTCAATAAAGTTTTGCCAGTGACTAGCAGTCAGCCTGAAGGAGACTTTTTCATTAACTGATTCCTTCACCTCCATCCAGGTCAGAAACACAGAAAAGTGAAGGCAAAGAAAACATCATGCCCTTAAAAGCCATAAAATGACACGACAGCCCTCGACCTCAAGGGACTTTTTTCTACTGGGGAGGGGAGAGGAATTAAGTACACAAATAAAAAAATACAAAAATAAACATAAGTAAGTAAATCCAAACTTTAGGGGGCAACTCAGTGACTTAGTAGATTGAGAGGCAGACCTAGAGATGGAAGATCCTGGATTCACTTCCTATCTCCATGACCCTGGGAAAGTCATTTAACCTCTGTTGCCTAGCCCGTATTATTCTTTTGCCTTGGAACCAATCTACAGTATTGACTCTAAGATGGAAAGTAATGGGTTTTTAAATACAAATTGGACAAAATGAATGGAAAGAAAATTTGAGAGGAGAGCACTAGTAACTGGGGGATCCAGAAAGGCCTGGCAAGAAGCAGGAGATGGAATTGACCTGAACCTTGAATGATATAAGGATTTTAAAGGTGTCAGGAGTACATTCCAGGAAGGGGAGAAATTCAATACAATGGTGCACAGAATGGGAGTAGATGTGCTTAACTAAGATGTTGAGTGTTTAAAGGAGATTAATGTATAATAATATGCCTAGATAGATAGTTTGGAGCTAGACTATGTAGTGTCCAACAGTGGGCTGTATACTTGATTCTAAAGGCAATTAGTGGAGCACCAAACAATACAAGAATGCAAAGGTGTTTTGGATTAACTGGACAACAATGGTTGAGAGAGGAGCAAAAAGAAGCAAATGTGGATCATTTTGCACGAAGATGACTCCTATAATTTTTCTCAAAAGCTCATTTGCACTACCTTATAAGCTATTCCTTAAAAGTTCTCTCTCTGTCTGCCACCCGTCTCTATCCACTCAAGGTCCAGCTAGAATGTCTGTCCCAGCCAAAAGCATTGAGCTTAGATGATCAGAAAAAGGATGGAGGAAGGCCCTTCATTTTTGGTTATCACTGATATCTGACCACTCATTTTGATTTTTTCAAGGCCTTATACTTGGGGTTGATCTCCCATTAGCACAGTTAGTCATCCTCAGCTGAGCATCACCAAGTCATTGAATGCCTAGATGTTTAGACATCACAGCTCCATCCAGGAGAACCTCTTTGGCTTCATTTTTGGGAGCACTGAGAATAGCTGCTCTTTGAAAGAAAGCTGGCTTCCAATGAAGGCTTCATTCTAGCCAGAATGTGTCATGAAAATAATCATTGGCTGACACAAATCCCATCCATTTGGTCCCTGTTCATTTTTCATGCAATAATTTCTCTGCCACCAGCGCCAAACCTTCCTGCCATGGCGTGGCCATTTCCCTGACTCAGCACCATTCTCCATCGGCCATTTGCAAAGATGAATAAAATCCAAACAGCACCTTGAACAGATGGTGCAATTTCTAAAAATAACACAGAACAACACTCCCGATTTCAGCTGAACCCATATACAAATCCTGGTGACAGAAGGGAGGGGGAACACTAGCTGAGTTTACCAGCCATCTGCAGAGGGACAGATGCTAATTCAGCATTCCCCAGGGAAGAGACAAACAGGGGGCCAGCCAGGTCCATTCAGGGACTGTTTAGAGCTGTTAAATCTAATGCAAAGAATTCTTGACTAAGGCCAGAGGGCAGAAAGAAGGATTAAAACAGGTTCCAAATGATGTTTCCACTATTATTTCACTCCACTTGAATAAATCAAGTCTGACTGTCTCCCAAAGACATCTTGGGCTCTCTACAACCTCTTACCTCAATACAACCATAGCTATCCTTCAAGGCTGAGTTCAAGTCTCATCTCTTCAAGTCTTTGTTTGATTAACCCCAGATAACAGGGAACTGGCTCCTCTGAATTGTGTGTAGGATTTATTTCCCCATTAAGAATATTTGTCCTTTTGAGAAAAAAAGATTTCTAATCTATGTGTAAGCCCTGTAGTGGCTAGTTCAGAATATGTAAGGAGAGTGGAGGGGAAAGGACAAAAGGGGTTAGGGGAGAGAGAGGTGGATACAGGTAAATAATAAATGATTAACATGGTGAATTTCAGGGCATAAGGAAAAGACTTAAGAGTGAATTGTTGTCAACTGTAGCTGAACCCTGGCCATGGTGCTAAAAAAAATAGAATATTGACCATAGTGCTGATGGTTAGCTCAAGCATTTAGTAAGTACCCTCTATGGGCCAGGAATGTTCTAGGTGTTGAAGATACAAAGACAAAAAAGAAAAAATCCTTGCCCTAACTGAGCTTATATGAAATCAGTTACATTCTATTCTACCAACTACCAGGTGTTTTAATGGGTGCAGGGACACAGATAAACCAATCATCCCCAAATCCACAACACTGCTATTACTAGAGAAAGCCACCAAGCCAGAACCATGACAGCTCTTCTGTCTGTCCCTGGGAGAGGCATACAGATGATCCAGTTTGTCAGCTGGTGCATTACTAGGGATCTGGGATGGTGTACTCAGCTTGCTAAAGAGGCAGTGTTGATACAGTATAAGAGCATTGGGCCTGAAGTCCAATGGAGATGACCCTTCCATCTACTAACCATGTGATCTTGGGAAAAAAATCTACCTCAAACTCAATTTTTTCTCATCTGCAAAATGGGAGTAATAATCTTTGCCTTACATGTTTCTCAAGATGGCTTCACAAAGTCAATGAGGTAAGGATACAAGGAAACTAATAAACTGCAAAAGTGCTAATATCATCATCGTCGTCGTCGTCATCGTCATCATCTTAAGAGTGGGAGTTCTAAATCAATATCTTTATCATGGACTCCTTGGGCAATCCAGTAAAGCCTATGGGAACCTTCTCAGAAAAAATGCATATGAAATATGCAGACATACATCATATTGCAATAGTTATCAAAATGATTTTTAAAAGCAAGTTCATAGGCTCCAGGTTAAAAATACTTAGTTTCAGTTATTTCTGGAAAGCCAACTCCCATCAACACCCCTTGGGATTTGTTCAAGAGTAAGCAAAGTTGCTGTTAATAAGAAGCCTTCCTTTTCCCCCTAATAACCACCTCCTCAAATTCAATTCACCTACTGCCATTGCATCCTATGGTAAAGTGTAAGCTCTTTGAGGACAAGGACTATTTTTCATTCTTATGTTTGGATTCTCAATGCTGCCTATGTATTACCACTAATAGATGCATATGAATCCTGCTTGATGTCTAGGGGGCATGTGTTTCAAGATTCAATGCCCTGATGAACTTGGCCCCTGTAGCATCTGGTGATTTACTCTTTCACCAAGAGCCCTGGGTGCCTCATGCTATTACTGGGACAGCTGCTCCTGAACCAGGGCAAGTATGTTGTGTCTCCAGGGTACCAAGGAGAGGAAGGGAGGCCTTTTGTGAGGCTCTGATTATTCAGCATGGACTGTCATAGACTCAAAAGTAACCAGAGTCTGATTCTGGATTTGTTGAGTCACCAGAGGGTCACTGGCCCAGGATAAAAGTTGGCTTGTAGTCAAGTCACTCCCCGAACTTCTGTCAAGAGACAACATTCCCAGGCCCTGCCCTCATCCACCAGGAGAGTTAGTCATGGGGGCTGGGTGAGAATGAAGGAACAGCTGTCACAATGAGAAGCCTGGTCTAGCTGGAACAGATATGTGCCTTGTATAAGAAAAGGCAACACTCACCCTCTTAGGAAGCAGCACAATGTTGTGAGAAGAGTAGAATTTGGAGTCTGAGGGTCTGGATTCAAGGTCAAGCTCTTCTACTGACCAGCATGGTGACATAGAAAGAATATTGGATTTGGAACTAGAGGAACCAAGTTCAGATCCCAAAAAAGATAAAATAACTTTGGCCAAATGATTTCAACTCTTTGGACCTCAGTATTGTGACCTGTAAATTGAGGGAATTATAATAGATAACATTTTTAAAACTCTTACCTTCTGTCTTAGAATCAATTCTAAAGCAGAAGAGTGATAAGGATTAGGCAACTGGGGTTAAGTGACTTGCCCAGGGTCACACAGCAAGGAAGTATCTGAGACCAGACTTGAACCCAGGATCTTTCAATCCCAGGCTTGGTATTCTATCCATTGTGTTATCTAGCTGCCCCTAAATAGCTTATTCTTAAAAGTCCCTTCCAGTTCTAAATCCTAAGATTTTGCCTCTATGAAACTCAGTTTTCTTCTCTGTAAAATGGAAAGAAATATGTTAATTCTAAAGGAGCAGCAAAGTATAATGGGTTAGGTGCCAAGGCCTAGATTTGCATCCTGCTGTGTATCCCAGGACAAGTCTCTTAGCCTCTCAGTGACTGCAGGCAACTCTCTGAGGCTAGAAATGATCAAACAGCTGGCAATCTGCATTGCTGGAGAAATTTTTCTCATCTAAAATTCCTTACGCTAACAGAAATCACAGCTCCAGGCTAATATACAAAACTACAACACCTTATGCTACCCACTTCATAGAACCATCAAGAAATCAGGACTTTGTAAACCGTAAAATGCTATATAATGTGTGTTATTGTCATAAACAGGAAAAATAACATCATTGATTTAAACTCTACTAGGCTTTGAAAAGGTAACGTCTTGTCTAAACTTTCTATCTCCCCCAGTGCCTAGCACAGTACTTGAGGTGCTTAATAAACATGTGTTAAGTCTGGCCTCAGACACTTCCTAGCTCTTTAACCCTGGGCAAGTCACTTACTCCCTTGCCCAAGTCCTTGCTGATCTTCTGTCTTAGAATTATTTCTTAGGAGAGAAGGTAAGGATTTAAAAATAACTAAGTACATGTTGAATGGATTGACTCTGGTCTAGTCAGGATCACCCCTAGCCCACCTCAGAAATAGGGATGTGACTCATGGTGTGAAGATGTAGAGAAAGAAACTGGACCCACCTACATTCATCTTCTACAGGGACTTTCCTGTCCCTGTATGTAGTCACAGTGTCTCCATCTCTACCATGTTTATTATGGGAAATTAAGTGAAAATGGGGAAAGGAAAGGAAAGGAAAGGAAAGGAAAGGAAAGGAAAGGAAAGGAAAGGAAAGGAAAGGAAAGGAAAGGAAAGGAAAGGAAAGGAAAGGAAAGGAAAGGAAAGGAAAGGAAAGGAAAGGAAAGGAAAGGAAAGGAAAGGAAAGGAAAGGAAAGGAAAGGAAAGGAAAGGAAAGGAAAGGAAAGGAAAGGAAAGGAAAGGAAAGGAAAGGAAAGGAAAGGAAAGGAAAGGAAAGGAAAGGAAAGGAAAGGAAAGGAAAGGAAAGGAAAGGAAAGGAAAGGAAAGGAAAGGAAAGGAAAGGAAAGGAAAGGAAAGGAAAGGAAAGGAAAGGAAAGGAAAGGAAAGGAAAGGAAAGGAAAGGAAAGGAAAGAAAAGGAAAGGAAAGGAAAGGAAAGGAAAGGAAAGGAAAGGAAAGGAAAGGAAAGGAAAAAGGGAAGCTGATGATCTTATAGGGCATTTGGGTTTGGGAAGTGACAGTCAGATAATAAGTATATTTTATTCAATTTGTTTACTTTCCAAGATTTTTTTTTAACTCTTACCTTCTGACTTAGTATCAATTCTAAGCAGAAGAGTGGCAAGAGCTATGTAATTAGGGTTAAGTGACTTGCTCAGGGCTACATAGCTAAGAAGTGTCTGAGGTCACATTTGAACCCAGGTCCTCCTGGCTCCAGGCTTGACACTCTATTCATCATGCTAGTTGGCTGACCCTCAGTAAGTCTCTATTAATCAGATATTATGTGCTGGAGATACAAAGTGAAAGAAAAAGAATCACTGTCCAAAAGGAGCTCACAGTCTAATTAAGAAGACAACATGAAAATAACTACCATGTACATAGAAAATATCTCTATATATGTATGTATTTATACACATGCACAAATACATACAAACACGTACTTGTGTCCATGCTTCCATATAGTGGGATTTAAGATAATCTCGGAAGGAAGGTACTAGATCAGCCTCCTCCAGCACTCCCTTCCCCCAGATGCCTCCCTGAGTCACTACCTAATCATTAGTAGTTCAGTGTTCTTGGCAACTGCCTGGATTTGTCATTAACTAGAGACAATGCTGCTTAGAGATTTGGAGTTTGAAGAGACCTTAAGAGATTCTCTATTCCGATTGCCTTGTTTTATACTTGAGGCAAATGAAGATCAGGAAATCAATAGGAGAGCTATATTTTGAGTCAGAGAACCTGAGTTCAAATCTCAGCTCCATCATGTACCACTACTGTCAACTCTGGCAATTTCCTTAATCCCTTTGGGTTTCAGTTTATTCATTTGGACTATTTGACTTTGAGAGTCCCTTCCAAATCCTAATCTAGACAGCATAGAAACAAGGTCTTCCAGCTCTAAATTCTATCTACTCCCCACTGAACTTGATATAGTGAGGCCCTTGGCAAAGTTTTCCTAGAACCAGTTTTTTCATATTATCCTAGATGATATTAGCAAGGAAGAAAGCTGTCAGAATCAATTTAGTGGGGTCACAGGGACTTACCTCTCCCAGGGGTAATCACGATTTCAAGTAAGACTGCAGGAAAAAGGGCAATGCTTAGCCCAGATTTTTTTTTAAACCTGCAAATTATAGAATTTCAGGCAGTAATGATCAGAGTAGGGAGGAAGATATTTTAAACTCAGTAAAAAAGGTCTTCCTACTGCCTCCAAAACCACATCACCTAAATGACTACCATCCACTCTAGGTATTTTATTCTAAAACTCTTATCTTCTGCCTTAGTATGAAAGAAAAGACACAAGAGTGGCAAGGGTTAGGCAATGGGGGTTAAGTGACTTGCCCAGGGTCACACAGCTTGGAAATGTCTGAGGCCAGAATTGAACCCAGGTTCTCCAGACCTGGAGCTCTATCCTCTGTGTTACCTAGCTGTCCCTCTATTTATATTTAAAACCAGGTTTGCTGTATTATACCAGAGCCACAGAGAATCTCCTGTTATAATGATGCACAGCAGGAATTACTGCCTCTGTTCCCACCTCCAGGAAATGGGTTGAGGAAGAGACCAAATTACATAATGATTTAAGGTTCAAGTCCTCTGAGCAATAAGGGGAAGACTGATGCTTCTATATAACCTCAGGCTTCAAAGCAGAAGTGAAGATGTAAACAAGTCCAGGCTCTGCTGGGTTTCCCAACTGCTGTGACCTAGAAAAGTTTGCTATTCCTGGCCCCGGCCTCCCCTAGGCAGAAAGTGCCAAAGGTGCAAGGTGATAGCAGGAAAATGCTTTTGCAAAGCTCAATATAAAAGCAAAGCCCAGAAGAGGTCTCATTCCTTTAACTATTCTCCTCCATGGCCTCTCATGATGGATGCCCTACTCCAAAACCTAAAATCACTAGGGAAGTGGAACAGAGATGCCTGGATCCTTCTGTTTTCTCACATTTCCCCAGTAAGGGTAAGCTAGTCTTCATGCCAGTGGCCTAGGGCTGAGTCACTCAGGGACCCAGAAGAAAAACCTAACTAAACAGAAGAACTCTCTAGATCTCTCATCAAAACCTCACTCTCCCTGCTGCCGTATGATGGAAAAGAAAGAAATTATACAGTCTAAGAAGTAAACAGAAAAACTATGGGAGAGTACATTTTTGGACATGAACAATATGGAACTTTGTTTTGCTAGACTCTGAATATTTTTTTAAACCCTTACCTTTCATCTTAGAATTAATACTGTGTATTGGTTCCAAGGCGGAAGAACGGTAAGGGCCAGGTAATAGGGGTTAAGTGACTTGCCCAGAGTCACACAGCTAGGAAGTGTCTGAAGTCAGATTTGAACCTAAGACCTGTACGCCTGGCTCTCAATCCATTGACCCACCCATCTGCCCCCAACTATGCATATTTGTTACAAGGGCCTTGTTATTGTTTTTTTTTCCTTTTAAATGGGGGGAGGAAGAGAAAGAAGAAACTCAATAATTTTTATTTTTGAAAAATAAAATAAAAAATCATATAAAATTTTAATATCAAAGGAAAATGTATTCAGGGCTAGAAAGTAAAGACAGATAAACCAGGAATGTCCCAATGAGAGTGGTTCACCAGGAAATAAGAAGACCTAATTTCTAATCTGATACTCTCTCACACACAAATTGTGTGAACTTGAGCAAGTCTCTTATGTTCTCTGAGATTTATAGACATTTATCTCTAAAAGAAGAGGATTACACTAGATTATCTCAAAACTTTCTTCCCGCATTAAAGGTCTCTGATACTTTGAACATATACTTGGCATTTAACTAGCTGTATGACCTTGGGCAAGTCACTTAACCCTATTTGCCTCATTTTCCTTATCTATAAAATAAGCTGGGAAAGGAAATGACAAACTACTCCAGTGTCTTTACCACTGGATTATTTGCCAAACAGGATCAGGAAGAATCAGACATGACTGAAATGACTAAACAACAATATGATAACCCTAAAAAACATCCCCTTTTAGATTCCTTCTCCTCAAAATGAAGGCATAAGACTCAATGATCTCAAAGGTCTCTTTTAATTCTATGAATATTCTAGATCTAAAATTCTAGGGTCCTAAATAGAAAAAAACTTGAATAGCCCATTAAAGTTTGTGAAGTACGTTATGAATCTCCCAACAACAATAATACCCATTTTACAAATGGAGAAACTGAGGCTCAGATGTCAAGTAATTGGCCCATACCCTATTGTGTGATCTTGAACAAATCCCTTCCATTCTCTGAGACTTAGAGATTCTTACACATCTTATAAATGCATAGGCTGTAAGTGTTGGAATCTATATTTGAACTAACTTTTTTTATTCCTAATCCAACACTTTATTCACTACACTAAAGTGCATATGGCTCACTGCATACGGAAGAGGCCTGGGAAGGTGAGAGGATCCAGTTTGCTACTTGACATGCAATGTATTGGGCTTGAAAGAACTTTCCTAAAGACAGAGTTGATGAATATGTAACAGATCCATGAAGAACATCAAGGAAAAAGGTGAAAACATCACAAAACAATGGATTTCTGTGTCCAGGAATCCCCTATTTCAAGCACAAAGAGATGTGCTGAGATCTCTACTATGAGCCACTTGGCCATAATAATGAACCAAAGGGGAAGGGGCAAAAATGAGGAGGAGATGATCAAGGAACTTGTAAAATTCAGTCTGGTGGTAGTAAAAGGAAATGGGAATTACACCCCCCCTTCCCTACTACCAACTCAGCCACCTGTATTAGCAGAATGCCTCTTCAACGAGACGTGGGAAGAGAAGAGGGAGTGGAGGACAAAATGACTACTTTTTTAACCAAAAATGAGTGTAGCCATTTATATCTATATGATATTTATAGAACACAAAATGTTTTCCTCATATTGGCCTGTGACTTATGCAGTGCAAGTGTTAATATGCCCATTTTATAGATGAATAATAATGATTACTGAATTTTACAAAGGGCTTTAAACTTTGCAAAATACTATATGCATATCTCTTTTGATTCTTCCAACATTCTGGTAAGATAGACTGTACCTATTTTTTTTAATAGGATCTATGATTTCATGGTTGAAGGAAACTGAATGAAGAATCTCTCTACCAATTCAGAAAATAAGCATTCTAGAATTTACCGATTTAGAGAGTTGCCTGAGCACTGAGACTCAATGACTTGCCAAAAGGTTGTCTCTACCTGCTGTATACATGAGGAAATTATTATCTTTTGAGCAAATATTAAACTTTCAGAGCCTCCATTTTCCCCATCACAAAATGGGAATGATAATGTTAATTACACCAATTTGTAAGTCTTACCACCCTAAAGAACTGCACGGTATTATTTTATGTCCAGATCCTATTGTCTAGAACAGAGTGTTGAAACTCAGTGAGAAAGAGAAAATGTATGGTTCCAGGCAATGAACAGAAGTCAACACAGAAATTAAAAAGAGTCATCACAGAAAGAACCCTTATATCGTTGTGAGAATAGAATGTGAGCTCCTCAAGGGCAGGGACTCTTTTATTTTCTTTCTTTGTAACCCTGGAGCACAGGATGCTGCCTGGCACTTGGCAAGCACTTAATAAATGTTTATCAAGTTGAATTAAATCACAACATAGTTAAGTTCAACCATCTGTTAGGTGAGAGAAAGTCAATAATCATCTACCTGAGGATGACTTATTTTAAACAAAGAAAAAAACATCAAAGACAGAAGCGAGACATTGATTTTGTGGTGGTTGTTGTTTTAATCTGCAGGCTCATCTGGATATCTCAGGCACTTAATGGGGGTTCCAATAAGTATGGTATGAGTGATAAAGAGGCATAAGGCATGATGAGGGCAATAACAAGAGGGTTGAAGGATGTAATCAACACTGCACTTCCTTTTTTTTTTGGAGAAAGACATGAAGGAAATCCCCATTCCCAAGAGGCCCTTTGAAGCAATAGCAGAAGAACAAAGGGCCCTGGAGTCACAGGATATGACTAAGTCTCACTGACAAGTGAGGTATAGGTAAAGCCCTGGGACCAGATGGTATCCACCTAAGAGATCGGAAGGAACTCAAGGGTGAAATGTTTTTGAACTGTTGGCCAAACTGTAACCTGTCTTTAGAAATGGCCATGGTGCCAAAGGACTGGCAAGTTGCCAAGGAGACTCTCATCCAAAAGGAGTTCTCTGGGGGACTAAGGGTCTGTTGCTTAGCAAATACTACCTAGTAAGGTTCACTTCTGGACCCTAAAAAATAGGCAAAAAACATTCTTCATTGTTGTCAAAAGAAAAAACAAGGACGGATCATTGATTTTGCAAAGGAAGTATCATCTATTGTAAAAAGGCTTTATGAAGATGAAATTTTACCTAAAAATCTGATAGGTTATTAGCCCTTAAAAGGCAGGACTACATGGGTTTGAGGCTTTGTATTCCCAGCACTGATCACAGAAATGTGGGCATAGTGGGTGTGTAGTAAATGTTTGTTGATTGGAATTGAACTCAAAGGATCATAGGCTTTTGTACTTGAAGAAACCTTAGAGATAGGATCCAGACAAATCCCAGCATTTGACAGAGGTTCAGAGAAGGGAAAGGACTTGGCCAAAATTACAATGTTAATAGGGAATTGAAGCAAAGAATCACACAGATAAGGAGAACTTGGTGAGTACCATTTCCAAAACACGATTAACAAAATTCCTTTCAAAAGGCTATTTTGGTACAACTTGCTCATTTTTAGATAAGGAAACTGAGGCCAGGAGCTTTATGCTTAAGGTTATACTAGAAAGCAAGTCTCCTGACTCTCAATCCAAAGCTTATCAACATTCTGCCTTCTCTATTTGACACTTCATAAATTTCTTGTTGCACCCCCATACTGAAGAGATATAAGGAAGTTTGAAGGAAAAAAATTAGCTAAATGGTAAAATAGAAAGAGCAATGAATGTTAGAATTACTGGATCCAAGTTCAAGTTCAAATCTCAGTTCTGACATTGACTACCTACATGCTTGGCCTTGGGTGAGTCACTTTATTTCCATTAATCTTATTGTCCTCTTCAGTAAAATTGAAGGGGTTAGGTAGACTAGAAGGGCTGTGAAATCTTCCAGCTCTAGATGGATGAGCCTGGGGAACTAAGGAATTGCTAGATGAGATCACTAGGTCGAACAAAGCAAAACTAAGATATTGGAACTCAGGCTGATTGAGTCCAGAAAGGCTGGCCATGTCTTGAAACAATATGGCCCTCAAGGTTTCCATCAGAAGGAAAACCCTGGGTTGGAGAGCCTATGGGTTTGGGGGTTGGGGAGACACAGTTCTCCTGCTCTTATGTAAACTCCTAGGGATGCAGGAGACGCCTAGAAAAAACTTACTGTGACAACCACCAGATCAGTTAGCAGCATGTGGCTCCAATTTCCCCCTCCCTGAGGCCGACCACATGCTACCAGCCTGTAAAAATATCCCAGGCTAATCTCCCCTTTAAATCTTCACACCAGGTTTGGGGAAGGGGGGGAAATCATTCTACATAGAGTCCTGGCTTCGCTCTGCCCAGCTGAGACAGGATCATTCCCTTGCTCCTCCACCACCCAAGTCCAGCCAGACAGAAGGCAGCTTCCCCAAGTCCCTCCCCTTCTCTCTGCAGACAGGATAAGTTACAAGGCCACTGCCACCCTGGGGAAAAGCAGACACGAATCCTGAAAGCTGCGGAGGGCTCCATAACACCCAAGGCTGCCTGGGCTGTCGCCTTTTTTGTTGCTAGGGAGTAGATCAAGACTTCCTTCACAGGAGAGGTTACAATTTCTCCAGTCACTGACTCTAGGAACACATGGGAAAGCTCTTGTCATAGAAAAATGCACAGCAAGACTACTCATAGAGATCTTCTTAAGCCAATCTCCCCTCCTTCTACACAGGGGGAAACTGAGAGTCATCGAGGTCAAGAGACTCTGTCACCACCAGACAGAAAGCCAGTGGCAGCTCCAGGGCAAGGACCCAGATCTCCTGATGATCATAATTCAGAAGGGAAATTGGGAGCAAAGACAGTAGGGGCAGTCAACCTTTTGCTCCTTTCCAAAGCCTCAAACTACCTGTATATCAGTGGCTCTAGAATGTCCTGCATCTCCTTTCAGGAGAGAAAAGACCTCCAGGACAAAGAAAGAATGACCCTAGAATCCAGTCAGGCCCCCTCCCCACTGGAGTCTGCCTAGGTTGAACCAGTTCTCCTATGAACTTAAGGAAAGGAGACTACCCAGCCAGAATGGTGACCTTTCCACAGGACCTTTGATTTCACATCGCCTGGGATGTTTTTTTCTCCTCCTCATTCCCCCCCTGCAACCTGAGCATCACTGCTGCCAAGAGACACACAACCCCCCAGGTTACCATGGAGGCACCACATCCGATACTGACCTGAGGACATGCTGAGGGGCTGAGCTTGGACAGAGGGCCGAAGGACCGTGCAACCAGGCAAAAGGCAAAATTATCCCGCCGAGCCCAATGCCCCGGCTTCTATTTATATTTCTGCTGAATTGAATCGCTGACCAAATCTGCAGATGGGTCCTGCTGAGAAACCCAACCTGGGCTTGAATGCAGGCAACTGGGAACCAGTGGGATAGAGCCCGGAGGTGACTTCCCAACAAAGAAGTAACCAAAAATCAAAAGCAAAAATATGAACCCCTGTAGCAAAACTCAGCCTTAGCACCCAATCAGTAATATTTCATGAAGGTGCTGGGTTACAGCGCCCTGCTACTAGGAAGCGATAGCCAGATGGCAATGATAGGCCCGCTCCCTTCCACCCCTCAGTCACTGCACCTGCCCCAGTTCTCCCCTTCCCTGAGGAAAGAGACCAGGTCCAGACCAAGCTCATGTAGGAGATGCTTAACCAGGATCCCCAGAGGATGGGAGATTATTCATTGGTTCCAAAAGGAATATACAGACTCTCCCTGCTCATTCCTCTGATGTGTTAGTTCCAGATCAAGGCACAATGTACAGGAGATAAAGAGGATGAATGCAAAGAAGCCAGACAGAGTCAGAAAGAGGCATAGACAGATAGGCAAAGAGACAGAGAAATACAGACATGAAGATTCTGTCAAAAAGAAAAAGAAACTGAGACAAAAAGCCAGAGACAGAAAAACAAAGACTGGGGCAAAGAAAAAGCTCGAAAGATCCTAGAAAAGAGAAGTATAAGCAAAGAAATGAAGGTGAGAGTTGGAAAAAGACAACTACAAAATTAAAAGAATTTCCATCTGGAATGGACTTGAGATGCATCTTATCCAATTCCTCTGTTTTATAGATTAGGAACTATGGGAATTATGTTAAATGATCTAAAAAATACCCTTTACCTTTGGTCTTAGAGAAGGATAGAGCCAGAGGTAGGGAATGGGGAGGGGGGAGAGGAGAGGTTTCCATTCTCAATTTTGATCTTATGCCTGGAATAATTATTCTCTAAAATGGAAATCAAATCATTAAACATTAGTCAAAACTGATATATCTTAATACATTCTTAAGTGGTTGACTTCTTTATGCCTTTATTTATAGATACCATGATAGTTGGAAAGAATGCTGGATTGGGTCAGAAGATCTGGGTTCAAATTTCCTATCTAACCACTAAAAAGTACATACTTATCATCAGTGTGTGGCTCTGAGCCTTCGTATTTTCATTTATGAAATGGGAATGAAAATAACATGTTTTTTATTTAGCTTTATGAACCTAAAAATATTCCGGATATGTTCTATTGCTTGTACTTACTGAAAGTTACATTTATAATAAATTGTACTTTTTTCTCATATTTTTTACTTCAACCTTGTAGCTCTACCAAAGCAAGTCACCTCTCTGCTCAGCAATTTATAATCTTTGATAATTGCCTAGGGGCACTGAACAGTATTATAACTTGTCCAAGATCACACAGCCAGTGTGTCAGAGGCAGGTACTGAAGCCAGGTGAAGCCAGGTCCTCCTGACTCAGGTTGGCTCTTTCTTCACTATGTCACATTGCAACTTAAAATTAAAGACAGAGATAGAAAACATATAATATTTTATAATAGTATGTTTTTTAAACGAATGTGGATTGATTCCTGTGACATGTTCAAAAGAACAGAATTGCTGAGAGTACATATAGAGACAGAGATAGACTGACTGAAATACAAAGAAACAAAAAGAAAGACAGGGAGAGAGATAGAGACAGACAGAGATGGAAACAGAGACAGAAAGACAGAGAGAGAGAACCCAAGGTAAGGCATGGCTCAGACAGGATCACAAGATCCTTGCAATTTCCAGCCTGGGCAGTAATCAATTGGACAGAGGGCAGACTGGGGGGGGGTGTCATTTCAGAACACCTCCTAAATAGGACCTGAGTCACCAGCACATCCTGTTCAAAGAGGGAAATGAAAGGAGGGGTGCTAGGACTTGTCCAAGGTCACTCTGTGAGTCTGGGGTCAAGCCAAGACTGGAAAACAATGGGGTTTCTTCTCAAGATGCCATTTGCTCTTCCACCCTCTGAGTCATTCTCTTTTTGGCTCAATTCATCCTCAGTTGGCTCCCCAGTTTTGGCAGAGAGCATTTTTTCATGGTCCAGTAGCTACTGACTCAGAATATTCTCTCAAGGAAACTTGGCTTCATATAAATTCAGCCAAATCTATGCACACAGAAAGTCTCTTTCCCTTCTGGGTTATTGGGTTCTTAAAAGACAGAGGGGGAGCCAAGCAGACACAAGACTGGCCCTTGAACTAGATATTTAAATTCAGTACAATCTAATGAATGCCCCTAGACAATTCAAAGGAACAAGATTCAGGGAATGTTAGAGATAGAACAGAACTTAAGGGTTGTTCAGTCCACCCAAGGTCTTTATGACAGAAATTGAGACCCAAAGGGAAAATGCTTAAGTCTTTACTGCATCAAATGCAAAAGGAGCAAAAGCCATTAAAATGACCAGTGATGAACCATAGACAACGCCTCTTGCTTCTTCAGGACATGGGCATTAGTATATGTTGTTTCTATCTAATGGATTCCCTCTATCTCTGCTTACATTAAGAGTCATCCTTCAAAGACCAAATCAAATCCCCACGAAGCTTTCTCTCCCTCCTGTGAACCCCTAAATATGTACTATCTGGACACACTTGACCCTAAGCCTACATTACCTTCTCCTACTGGCTATACTTTCTTTCCTCAATTAAAACTGTAAGCTCACTGAAGGCAGGGACTCATACACATTTTTGAATGTTCCTCCATGCCTTGCAGGGAGCCTAGCCCAGAGATGGAAATCACTAATCCTTCCTGATCCTCGGTTTTCTCCTCTGGAAAATGAGAGGGCTGGTCTAGATAAGATTCAAAGTCTCCAGAAGCTCTAGTATTCCAAATTCTAAGACCTCAGCAAAACAATGATCTGGGACAATTCTGAGGGACAAAGAATGCTTTCCTCCTCCAGAGAAGGAATTGAAGGAATCAGATGCAGATCAAAGCATATTATCTTCCACATTAGCTTATTTGCAATTTTATTTTGGGTTTGGTTTTATATGAGTAACGTCTTACAACAATGACCAATATGGAAGTATGTTTTGCATTATAATATACGTATAATCCACATCAAATTGCTTACCTTGGGGGTAGGGGGGGATAAGGGAAGAGATGGAGGGAGGCAATTTGAATCTTAAAATTTTGGATGTTTAAAATCATTATTGCATGTAATTGGGAAAATAAAATACCTTCAAACAAAATAATAAAATACAATAAAGTCCCTTTCAGTTCTAACATTCTATGTTTCATGCACCTTTCTCCTTCTCCTTTGAACTAAAGTGAAGAATATTGCATGTGCTATCAGACAAGAGTATTCTGGTAAATGTTTAACAACTGACTCAAAAAAAAAAAGACAATACATTTTTAAATTTACTCTTTAAGATTAAGGTTTTCTCCATCACTTTTTAAAGTCTATAAATAATACATTAAATCAAGCCCTGAATTGTTCCATTTGCTGATTTCCAAGGTATAAATGCTCACCCTGAAAATTTAACAATCAGCTCTTGAATTCATACAATCTCCAGGAACCAACAATGTTGGTACAGTGTTAGACATGACTGATGTGTTGATGCAGGTTTTATCTTTTTTTCCTTTGTAACAGTGCTTGCTATGTAGGAGACATTTATGAAGGGACATATCCAAAAATGAGGGTGGCATAATAACAAAAGATAACAATACAAACAAAATTGATTATGTTTTTTAAATTCTCTTTTCTAATATTTGATGTTCTAAAGCTTCCTTCAGTTGAATTCTATGTCCTATGATCTCTTCTGGCCTCATCATTTTATTTATACTGGTAAGTACTTATTAAATTCCTGGTAATTAATTTATTCCCAAACCTGCACTAATCCTCCCTGAGATAACCCAGCTGTTAGAAAACTTCTGGAATAAAACATTACCTTCTCTGTTCTCCTATTTGTGTCATGGTAGATAACTATCCTGAGCACAAAGGATCAAAAGGGCATTCTCTAAATTGCAAAGCTTTGGGGAAAGAGATCATAGATGATTAGAGCTGAGATAGGAGGTCCAGCTTCCAAGGCCTTCCATAAATTGACCAGTTCTAAGTTATTTGAAGCTATTCATGGATCCCTATCACTCATCCTCCATTTTAGGCAGACAATTTCTTTCCCAAACTTTGCCCTATTCATTCTCACTCCTATACCCTCTCCCCCTTACTTGCAATGCATCCTCTCCTTTCCCAATCCCACCCACCATTAAGGTTTCACTCAAGCCTCTTTCTCCACTGAGAAACTTTCCTTGGCTATTCCAGACCTCAGTGGATCTCCTTCTCTTCTGACCTCTGCAAATACATTTAAACAATATCACAGAATTTTAGCGGGCCTATTCCCCAATTGCTACATTTGTAAGAGATATTATTTTTATCTGATTTATCCACATTGTACCCAGCAGAGAACTGGGCACACAGGAGACATTTCAGTCAATCCGTTCTGACTGATTGAAATGTTCTGTCTCCCAGGCCAATAATGAGGGCTTTATGCAGCTGGTCAAAGTAGCCAAGAGAGGGAAGTAGGGATCACACAGCTCCCTACCGGACAATCTGTTGCCCTGGCAAGCCCACTATAGCCAAGGCAATCAGTATGTGGTATGTGGCTATCTGAGGGCTTGGAGAAAGGAGCCAGGATTGGGCCTAAGTGTGTGATGAGGAGGAAGACTAAGACCAAAATAGTGGCAACAGAAAGAACAAATAAGATGGTTAGCAGGGTAAGCCTGGGGGAACCGTGATAGAGTGGGCACAGCACAGAACTGAGGAGGGGTCAGGAAAGCTGAGTTCTAGTCCTGGCACTACCGTGGATTAGATGTGTAATCTTGGGCAAATCATGGCCCCACTTTGGGCTTCTGTCTCCTGGTTCTGTTGAAGGAAGGGACTGGTTTAGATGAATCTTCCCAGCTCTCATATTCTATCTACATTTCTGTGAGGATTTGGACCTGCCTGGCCCAGGTATGACACTAACAAAGGCCTGGCTCCTTGGAGACAGAAAAGGTCCAAAGGGGACCCAGCACTCCAGAACAAAGTGGAGGGGCTTGACTCAGCTCCAAGAGACAGCTGGGCCATAACTCTAAAGTCCAACCAAAGAAGACAGCTGGGAACCAGTCTCTTGAAATGAAGCCTTCTAGGTGCCAGATGCTCTCTGAAGAGAGAGACAGGGGTGGGTGGAGGGAGACAGAGGGCAAGAGGGAAGCATACCTTGGCCAAATCCCTAACTCAGACTTTGGTGTGTTGGACAGACAGCAATATGTCCCCTGACTTCCAGTCCAAATCTGAGTCTTAAAACATCAGGATGGGGGCAGCTGGGTGGCTCAGTGGATTGAGAGTCAGGCCTAGATACAGGAGGTCCTGGGTTCAAATATGACCTCAGACACTTCCTTGGGCAAGTCACTTAACCCCCATTGCCTAGCCCTTATCATTCTTCTACCTTAAAACCAATATACAGTATTGATTCTAAGACAGAAGGTAAGGAAGGGAAAAAAAAATCAGGGCCCTGACCTTGAATGAAGTCATGTACCAGTCAATAAGATTACAAACTCTCAGAGCTAACTAGAACCTCAGAGATCCTCTAATACCACCCATTCATTTGACAGCAGAGGAAATAGAGGCCCAGGGTGGGTCATGATTTACCCAAAGGGAGCATGATTTATCATTGAGAGCCTTAGTACTTAGCACAATGCTTATTAGCACATGGTCCATATTTAATAAATGCTTAGTGATATCTATATAGTATAAGATTGCTTGCCATCTCAAGGAAGAGAGAAAGAAGGAAGGGAAGGAGAGAATTGGAAACTCTAAAGAATTTTTAAATGAATGCTAAAAAATCATTTTACATATAATTGGGGGAAAATATTATTCTAAAAATGTTTACTGACTGACAACAAAATAGGGACTAGAACCCAGTATCCTGGTGTCAACCACCATGATCAAATGCCTCACTGTTCTGCAACTCTAAAGCACAACAGTGAACTGAGTAAAAGTCAACAAATTGGGGCAATGTTGTAGCACAAAGCTAGAGGGCCAGGCCTGGGGTCAAGAAGACCTAGGTTCAAATCTGGCCTTGGATACTCCCTGGGCTTAACTTAACTCCGATTGCCTAGCCCTTGTTGCTCTTCTTTCTCATAAATGATACTGACAGAAGGTAAAAGTTTAGAAAAATAAAAACCAGTGAGTTATTTTGGGACAGGGGTAGGAGAGAGTTAAGCTGTGCCCCCTCACTGGGTAAGTTCCATGGTCTTGACTGTATAATAATTTTCAGTAAAATGGACACTCCTTGAGGGTAGGGCCTATCTCACTTTTGTATTTATTTATTCAGCATAATATAAAGTAGGAACTTAATACATGTTTGTTGCCTGATTGATTATACATTTTCCCTCTCTTGAAATCAATTTCCAAAACTGCAATTTGAAAAGGGGTTGGACTAGATATTTAAAGGCACTTTCCAGGTCTAAAAACAATCAATCTAAGATTGATTCAGTTATTGGGGTCCAGGCCTAGAGCAGGAACAAGGCATCAGCAGGACCAGACGAACTGGATTAACTAATTTGGCTTCTCTGTTTCCTGAGCAAGGTTATTCTGGCTAATTAACAGATCTTGTGGCAGAGGCTCAGACAAGAAACTCCTGTGGACTAGAAAAAGTCCATGGCTTAAAATGCATATATATTTCTCAATCCAGGCATGAACACACAAAGGGGAAGAAAATAAGCATTAATTAGGTACTTACCATGTGCCAGATGTTCTACTAAGCCCTTTAAATATATCCTTTCATTCTCACAACACTGAGAATTTGAGGAAACTGAGGCAAATAGAAGTTAAGTGGCTTGTTCACAGTCAAACAGCTAAAAAGTTTCTCAAGCTGGATTTGAATTTAATTCATCTTGATCCCAGACTCAGAGTCACCTAACCAAATCACAGCTGACAGTAACTCAGAAATTATTTAGTTCAACTCCTTTAGTTCAGATGAGGAAACCGAGGCCATGGGAAATGAAATTCTGTGCCCAGGGTTACAAAGAAATTAAGTAGCAAGTTGGGAATTTTTAGCTACTCTGCATCACCACCTCCTCCCCCTTTCTGCCCATTCCTTCAAAAGGGTATAGCAGGTGCAAAGGAATCAAAAGCCAACTAGCAACAAAGAAGATCTTTTGTTTTTAAGGGGAAAGAGATATATTTTTTAACCCTTACCTTCTGTCTTTGTATCAATCATAAGGCAGAAGAGCAGCAAGAGCTAGGCAATCAGTCAAGTGACTTGTCCAAGGTCACACAAGTAGGCAGTATATGAGTCCAGGTCCTCCCAATTCCAGCCCTGGCTCTCTATCCCACTGTGCTACCCAGCTGCCTCAAAAAGGTGATTTTTCACTTTAAATAAGAAAGTGGAAGAAAAGTGATTCAAACTCAGGTCCCTTCTTTTCCTTAACCTTGAAATGTTAACCTTGCTCCCTATGTCACTCTCAACTAAACCTTGATGCCTCAACTTCCCCCAGATACATTTTCTTTCATTTCATTTCAAGAAACTAGTTTACTCTATTTGAGTGAAAGCACCCGTCATTTCTCAGCATTACCAGAGATGCCAGGAGAGAATTTCATTTCAACCTATTTGGCATTATGATGCTGGAGATATGCTTCAGTGGAAAGAACGTTTGCCCCAAGATATAATAAAGATTGCACTTCAGAATGTATCGACCTTATTGTTTTTTTTTTCCAAAAATGTAAATGTAAAGGAAAGGTGATTGTTTTCTAAGCACATGATGATGGGATTCAGCGATTAGTCACAAAGTAGTAACGCCAAGTGGCATGGGTTATTTTTAGAATGTGTACAATAGCTTTAAGGTCCAAAGGAAAAGACAACAGTGCCAAATCAACTGAGCAGAACAGGCAGCCAGCTTCAATTCAGGGCCCTCCCCAAGAGACTACAAAAGAACATGACCTTGGAAACTCAGGCTTTGTTTTTGAGAAATAATCGGTTTTAAGAAAATAATTAAGCTTTATATGATGCTTTGTGGTTTGTTTGGTGCTTTCTATACATTATCTCATTTGATCCTCACAGCAACTCTATGAGGTTGGTGCTGTCATTGTTAGAAAACTGAGCTTAAGAAAAGTTTAGTGGCAGACCTAGAACCACCCAACTAGTAACCGAGGAGGGATTTGAAAGGAGGTTTTCCTGAAGCTAGGTGGCACCAGAATTAGTGCCAGGTCTGGAGGCAGGAAGACCTGAGTTCAACTCCTGCCTCAAACATTTACTAGCTATGTGACCCTGAGCAAGTCATTTAATCTTGTTTGCCTTGCTTTCCTCATCTATACATGGGCAGAGGGAGGCAACTGCAAACCATTCCAGTATTGTTGCCAAGAAAACCCCAAATGGGGTCACTAAGAATCAGACATGATTTAAATGGCTGAACAACAACTTGCTGGTTTCAAGCCCAGAGCTCTGTCTAATATACCATATTGCCTCTCAATCTGAGGAGAAGGAATGCAAAGCCAATAGAAAAAGCAACCAGATAGGTGAACACATTTCTAGGAAAAGTGACTGAATCAACATAAACATTCAAATGAATTTAAAAGGCATATCTGAGCATTTCATATGTACCCATCTACTAAGTATCCTACTAGAGATACAAAGACACATTTCAAAAACCCTGGTCCTCAAGGAGCTTACATTCTAAAAATCTATTGATTAATTCTGTTTGGGGAATACAAGATTTAAACAATTATAAATACAGTCTATGTATATTTGAGGAGGAAAAGAGTACTGACCACCAGGAGGAGGAAAAAAGGCAATGGAAGGAAGGAAGGAAGGAAGGAAGGAAGGAAGGAAGGAAGGAAGGAAGGAAGGAAGGAAGGAAGGAAGGAAGGAAGGAAGGAAGGAAGGAAGGAAGGAAGGAAGGAAGGAAGGAAGGAAGGAAGGAAGGAAGGAAGGATTCAGGGAGGGAAGGAGGAAAGAATAAAGGAGATGGCCCATACAATGAACCTTGAAGAAAATTAAACATTGTAAGAGGTGGCTCTGAGAAGAAAGTGCATTTTCTAATGCCAAGGAATTCTATCAGTTTCGGTGGTTTGGGCCTTGTCTTACTAATTTGCAAGTAGTATCTTGATTCCCCAACTGACAAATGGTAAAGGGACATAAATAGGCAGTTTACACATGAAGAAATCAAAACTATAAATAGGCACATGAAAAGGTGTTCTAAATCCCTCCTGATTAGAGAAATGCAAAAAAAAAAAAAAAAACCAACTCTGAGGTACCACCTGACACCTAGCAGATTGGCCAATATGGCAGCAAAAGAAAGTGATAAATGTTGGGGAGGATGTGGAAAAATTGGGACACTAATACACTGTTGGTGGAGTGTGAATTGGCCCAACCATTCTGGAGGGCCTTCTAAGAATGCTTGCCCTTTGATCCAGTCATACCACTGTGGGGTTTGTACCCCCAAAGAGATAATAAGGAAAAATACTTGTTCAAAAATATTTATAGCTGTGCTCTTTGTGGTGACAAAAAATTGGAAAATGAAGGGATGCCCTTTGATTGGGGAATGGCTGAACAAATTGTGGTATCTGATGGTGATGGAATACTACTGTGCTGAAAGATATAATTAGTGATAATTGGATTCTATGTGAACTGGAAAGAACTCCAGGAATTGATCCAGAGCAAAAGGAGCAGTACCAAGAGAATGTTGTACACAAAGACTGATACATTATGGCACAATCAAATGTAATAGACTTCTCTACTACCAGCAATGCAATGACCCAGGACAATTCAGAAGAACTTATGTGAAAAAATGCTATCTACATCCAGAGAAAGAACTGTGGGAGAGAAATGCAGAAGGAAAACATGATCGATCATGTGATTTGATGGAGATATGATTGGGGTTTTGATGTTAACGTGGAAATAGGTTTTGAACAAAGATACATGTATAACCAAATGGAACTGCTTATCAGCTCTGGGAGTGGGGAGGAATGGGGGATATGATAAATCATGTAACCATGGAAAATTATTCTAAATATTTTTTAAGTAGTGGGGCATTCTGTCTTGGATCAATGACTTGAGGCAGTTCTCTCCCCCCTCCCCCAATTTCTCTCTCTCTCTCAATTTAAAGCATTATATTAAAAAAAAGTAGTTAGAGAGAAGCAGCTAGGTAGCACAATGGATAGTGAGCCAGGTCTGAAGACCAGAGGTCCTAAGTTCAAATATGACCTCAGACACTTCCTATTTGTGTGAACCTGGGCTAGTTACTTAATTTCCATTGCCTAGCCCTTATCACTCTTCCACCTTAGAACCAATTCTTAGTATAGGTTCTAAGATGAAAAGTAAAAGCTTTTTTTTTTCAAAGTATCTAGAGGTTAATTCCTCTACATTGGTGCTTCCAGCTTCCTCAGTATAAAACTACACTGCCAGGCCTGCCTAACTAAGGATAAAACTATGGAGCCCCCAACAGTTTGGAGTTATTCATTGGCTTTGTAGGAACAATCATCTGCCCTGCTTCATTTCCCTTGTGCTAAATAAAAGGGAAATCCAGCAGGAACAAGTAATGTGGACCAGAATATATGTCTCTTCTGATCTTTCTTATTATGAGAGGGTATTTCCACTAAATAGTATGCACATACTCAATAATCCCTGGAGTTTGAATAACTGACTATGAGACTTAGTCTCTGCCTTTAGAAAAAATGAAAGTGGCTAGCACACAGTACCCAGAGAGCTATCCTAGGAAGTAACAGTTCTTTCTCCCTAGAAGTCGGCAAGTAAAGGACAGATGAGAGATGTTATATTGGGAATTCTTTTTCAAATGCATATTAGACTAGACTAGACCTCTAAGGTCTCTTACAACTTGAACATTCTATGATACCATGATCTATAAAACAGAGAGAACACTTCCTCTGCTAACATCACAGAGTTATTGTAAAGATCTATTGAGTAAATGTATGTTAAGTGGCAAAATTCTATGTAGATTATTATTTTCACTAAATAGTTATCCCCTTTGTCCTTGGGTATCTGGTAACAGTCAAATTCTATGTAAATTGTTATTTTGACTAAAGAGATGCCCTTTGTCTCCAAATATCTATTTCAAAACTGAACCTGACCTTGCAGATCATCTAATCCAAACTCCTCATTTCACAGAAGAGGAAACTGAATAAATATCATTTATAATAATCAATGGAATTCAAATAGCACTCCAAAGTTTGCTGCTATACATATAATCCCACTGGAGACTCACAAGAACTCTATGTTTTAGGCACTATACGTGTTAATATTTCCATTTTGCAGATAAAAAAATGGGCTCAGAAAGACAAAGGAACCTGTCCGTGATGCCTTTTTGGTAAGTATCAGAGTTAGAAATTGAACCCAGAACTTTTTTTAGCTCCTATTTTCAGTCTTATAATCAATACTATATATGGCTCCTAATATTTTCTATTATACTATGTTCCCTTCTACTCTAGGGCCTTTTGCTATTTGGGAGTGAAAGGTTCTTCTTGGACTGAGATCAATGTTTTTCATCATTTCTGGTAGTCAGTTTCAGAATTTCTAAGTACAGAGACAAAGTCTCAGAGTCAAGCAATTTAACTAATTCCAGAGATTAATGAATGTATACAAATCTATTCAGTGTAAATACCCTCTCATCTAAGAAGGATCCAAAGGGACTTGTATGTTCTGGTCAACCTCAATGATTCCCTTTACTCTGCTAACAACAGAGAATAGAGAAAGAAGGTTCATGTCTAACTCATTGTTTCCAAAAAATAAAAAGGAGAGTTATGATCACTAGGAAATGGAACAACCTTATTGGCTGGTAACAGAGTTAATAGCCTATAAGACAAAATACAAATGTTATTGCAGAACTGGGAGAGTTGGGGATATGAGGGTGTCCCTCCAAGGATATTACAGAAATTCTATTATGTTCAAAATCCCCCCATTCAAAAATTGCAAGGCCTCCCCTATGCTTACAGAATAAAATTGAACCTTCTCATTCTGCATTCAAAGTATACTACAATTTAGCCCTGCCCCCTTCATGTGAATATAACCTTCCCATTCCCCTTTCATTGCCCTCTAACATCTGCCCTCCACTCCAGGCAGCCTGGTCTCTTTACTCTCCCCTAAAAATGTCATAGGATTATAGAATCATAGGTTTAAAAGTTGGAAATAGCCAGAAATGCCTAAGCTGAGGAAAACATTTCCTAGAACACAAGAAACCAGAAATTAGGAAAATATATTTAACATGCATAGAAAGAAGGTACAAGGAACATTTGGTAAAATGAGTAATCTAATAACATAAAAAGATAAGTCCCTTGATTTTCCAATTCCATAAAGGACTGATAGATTTTATCAAAATCCTGAATTGCTGTACAATCATATCATTCATTTAGTTCATTCAATCTAATTCCTTCAAAAAAATAACATGTTGACAGGACAGTGAAAATACCAACCTGGCTAGAATTCTGCACATGTGATGGGGGGAAAGGGTAAGGCTGACCAGGGAGATTAGGTTCAGCATAAAGAGAATCCTGAAAGCCAGGCAGAAGAAAATAAACTTGATGCTGTAGGAAATAGTCATCCAATGTATTTGGGCATTAAATAGTATTCAGAAGACTAGCAAAGATATTTGAAAAGCCTTTCCAAGGAAATATGGTAGAGAGTGGACCAGAGCTCAGGTGATTAGTATGATAATAGTTTTGGCAACTAACTAGTTAAACTGTACTTAGTGTAGTCTCAGCCCATAGTATAGTGCTCTTTAAAATACAATATTGTGGAGAGGGAGTAATTGAGGTAGCTGGGTGGATAGGAGGAAGCCAGGCCTGGAGATGGGAAATCTTGGGTTTAAATCTAGCCTCATAGACTTCCTAGCTGTGTGACCCTGAACAAGTCACTGAACTTCAATTACCTAGCCCTTACCACTCTTCTGCCTTGGAACCATAGATTCTGAGATGGAAGGTAAGGGTTCAAAATTAAAAATAAAATACAGAGGAGGACCAGGTTCCCCAGCCAACATAAGCAAGGACACATAGAGTAAGACAAGACATAAATGCAGGCAGTATGGCAGACCTTTCAGAAGAGACAAATTGGGGAGTCAACAGGGCCTAACTAAAAGGCATAGTCATACAGGCTGGCCAATAGGGCTCAGAAAAAATCCATAGGAGAGGAAGAATTGCCAGAACCAAGATCACAGAAGGAGAAGCAAGGTTCAAAAGGCAGTCAGGATACAAAGACAGGAATGCTGAGAATTTTTCAAAGAAACAAAGAATCAAAGCGGATGAAGGCAGAAGCCATTTCAGCACCACGGACAGCTTCTATTGTTCACTGGGATCTTTTGCCCTCTGAGGCTTTATTATCTCAAAAGTGTCTAGCTTAGGGCTAACCCCACCCTCCAAGTGAGTATTCTAAAATTTAAAGGGCCCTTGCCTTGTTATTACAATCTCTGGTTTATCTTGGGAAAGGGGAAAATAAGGAGAATCCTGAAAGCCAGAAGAATATAAACTTGATGCTGTAGGAAATAGTCAGCCAACGCATTTGAGCATGAAATAGTATTCAGAACACTAGGAAAGAAACACTAGCATTTGACCAGGATCTATTGATGTCTGTATTGAGATACATGTTGTCTCTGGAGTAAGAGGTTGTTTGAGGATCCTACATCACATTGGGCTCCCCACCCACTACCAGCCAATGGGGAGGGAAGAGAAAGAGACTGTAACATGTTTGTCATAAATGGCATCATCCTCCTTCTTGTTTTTTTTTCCCTTGTCCCTTAGGCTTCCTATCTCTGTCAGATTAGAGCATGGCTTCTGAGGGAGACAAGATTTTGATAGACAGGGACCCCAAAAGAACCTATAAATTTCAAAAGGCCAGAGGTTGCCTGGGATAGAATCATTATGTAAGCAGTAGAAGCAACGATACACAGTAGAAAGAGCAAGGACTCTTAAGTCAGAGGATCTCTTTTCAAATTTTACCTTGGAGGCTTACTAGCTATAACCTTGGGCAAGTCAAGTCAAGTCACCCCCACTGGCCTTATATATGAAATAAGAGGGTTAGATTAGATGGCCCCTGCTGCTCTTTTGAGCATTAGATGCATTTTTAAAAGGCGGGGTTCTTTATATCTCCAGAGGATAAGAACTCCTCAAAAATTTTAAGGAGAAAAAATATGCAAGCATAACTGACAGAGACTAGCATTGAATACTTGAAGGGGGCTTAGACTAGACCATCCAGGCCAATGCTCTTATTTTCAAGAGGAAAATATTGAAGTTCTGACAGGGGAAGTGAACTAACTGCCCTCTGTAGCTCAGCCTTCTCTTAACCTACTTGCTTTTACTAGCTGGATCAAGATCAAGGGAGACATAATTTATCATTTCCGATTTGAGAAAGTGCTCCTGTTCTAAACAGACTGTACAGCAAAAGGTCAATAGAAATAGAGATAGCAACCATCACTCATCCCACTCATCCTTGCACTTTTACTGGGCCTCCCATCTGCCATCTGAGCAAGAAGAAAGGGGGTGGGGATGAAAAGCCCAAAAGAAGAAGAAAGAGGAGAAAAGAGCAATTTAATATCTCAGCCTTCACTACCACAAAGAACACATAGTAAAGGACTTTATTCTTAAGAAAATTCAGTTAGGTAGCTCAGCAGATAGAGAGCCAGGCCTGGAGACAGAGACTCTAGATAAATTTGGCCTCAGATTCTTCTTATCTATGTGACCTTGGACAAGTCACTTAATCCCAATTGCCTAGCCCTTACCACTCTTCTGTCTTGGAACTAATATTTATTATCAATTCCAGGGCAAAAGGTAAGGGTTTGGGTTTGTTTGTTTGTTTGTTTTTTAAGAAAAGAAAATTCAGGAAGAAGGAAGGCTTATTTAAGATATATTTCTCATTGCATGGGAACTGCGGGCTCATTGAAGGGTCTGTGTTCATGTGAGCATCCTGAGGGGAAGGGAAGCATTTGCAGCAGGTGACCTCTGCAGCTGAGGCATTTCTGATCTGTTAACCATAAGGTTTCTGCAGAAAGCCACTTTAACCAGAGCACACCGAGGGACAAGGCTCCTCACCCCTTTTTCCTCCTTTCCTTTTAAACTTGGAAGTTTTGCCCAAATACTATGGTCCTTGCTGTTATATTCACAATCAACTTAATTTCCTTCTTTCTTCTTTCCCTTTAATATCTTGGCTAGTGTAAGGAGGGCAGAGAATTCTGAGGTGGCATTGCTTAGATGAGATGGTCTATACTGGAGGATGATAACTTCTTCCCTTTGTTGTTGTAGTAATGAATAGGTACAGGCAGTTATAAGCAGGCATCCACAAAGCATCAATGATCACTTGCATAAAAGAAATAGCACAAAATGAGGGCAGCTAGGTGACTCAGTAGATTAAGAATCAGACCTAGAGATGAAAGGTCCTGGATTCAACTCTGGCCTCAGACACTTCCTAGTTATGTGACGTTGGGCAAGTCACTTAACCCCCATTGCTAGACCTTTCCATTCTTCTCCCTTAGATCCAATATACAATATACTATTAAAAAATAATAGTGTAAAATAGAAATTTTAAAATGAATATGATCAGAAAAGAAGAGGATAAGCCATGTAGGAAAAGATCAAACATATAAAAGAAGCACAAAAGGCCCAAAAGACCTCAAATATATTTGTTTAAAAGTCTCCCCTAGAGAGATTATGGAAAACTCAGGACAAGAATCAAACAGAATAAGAAAATATAAATGTATTATTGTCTATACTGTTAGGGGCGCCAGTATTGATGAAATAATATATTTACGTTTAATTCAACAAACATTTATAAATGGCTCACTAAATAAAGGGCATTCTGTTAGTGTTTGGGGCATTGAAACAACTGTAATGTGGGAAGAATAATATTGTTCTACTTACCTCGTAGGGATGTTAGAGGAAAAGCACTTTGAAAACTGCAAAATGCTCAACAGATGTGAGCATCTCTGATTGCCACCATCATTCAGCTCTAATCAGGGCTACACAGTGTGCCAGTCATGGGCAGACAATGATTTTAAGCAATGAAAGAATTGAGAAAATCCATCAATGTGGGAATGACTAAACAAAAGCTGGTATATGAATGTCATAAAATATTACTGTGCCTTAGAAATTATTACAGGGGTAGATAGTTGGATCAGTGGATTGAGAGCCAGATCCAGAAATGAGAGGACCTGGGTTCAAATCTGGCCTCAGGCACTACATACATTTGTGACCCTGAGCAAGTCACTTAATCCTCACTGCCTGGCCCTTACCACTCTTCTGTCTTGGAACCAATTGATATTCTAAGATGGAAGGTAAAGGTTTATACAAAGAAAGAAAAAAATGATGGTAGGGATGGGTTCAAAGTAACCTCGGAAGAATTGAATGAATTCAACTGATGAATTGAGCAGAGTGGCATGAACAGAACCAGAAGAATAATTTTATACAATAATAGCATTGTAAAGGCAAAGAACACTGAAATATTTGAAAACTCTAATAAATCCAATGACCAATCATAATAACAGAAAATCTATCAGGAAGAATGGCTGGTCTCTTTCTGAATGAAATGACTCAAGACATAAGTATAGGTATAAACAAACACACAGGCATAGATATAGAGAGAAGCAGAGATAGAAATATAGGCATAGGGGTAGCTACATGGCACAGTAAATAGAGCACCAGACCTAGAGTTTGAAGGACCTGGATTCAAATCTGCTCTCAGACACGTCCTAGTTGTGTGATCTTGGGCAAATCACTTAACCCTCATTGCCTAGCCTTTACTGCTCTTCTGCCTTGAGATCAATGGACAGTATTGATTCTAAGATGGAAGATAAGGGTTTTTAAAAAAAGAACTGTTTGATGTTAAGAATACAAAGGGGAAAAAATCTCTGCCTTGAAGGATTTTATGTTCTCTTTAGGGGATACAACATGTACATAGATAACAACAACAGTAACAATAACAACAATAACTATCATTTATATAATAGTTACTATGTGCCAGACACTGTGCTAAACACTTTTTACATCCTCAGAACAACCCTGGGAGAGAGATGCTCCTATTATCTCCATTTTTCAGATGAGGAAGATGAGGCAAACAGAGGCTAGGTGACTTGTTCAGGGTCACACAGCTAGGAAATGTCTGAGGTCAAATTTGAACTCAGGTCTTTCTGACTGCAATCCTGGCACTTAGCTGCTTCTGGAAGCTGGTTACCCCATCACTTGTAAGCAGTACTTAAGCATATTGGCTTGGGGATTATATGTAGCAGGATCCAAGCTCTCTATAAAAATCTTTAAATAGGCATGATCACCAACTTCTTAAGACCTTTACTGTCACACAGAGCCAGGAGGGGGAAACGAAGTAGGGGCTGGTGGGGAAATAGTATCCAAAGTTATCAGAGATCTGGGCAAGCAGCAGGTCAGGAATCCAGGGAGTTAGAATAAGAACCAAGGCTCACAGAAAGAGCACAGAGAGCACAGTCCTAGCTTGAGTTCAAAAGGCATCAAAGTGAAAGAAGGAAAGCTGGAACTGGATCTAAGAGGAAAGGTAAGCTAAATGATGGTGCCATCAATCCAGATCCAGAGGCCATGGTTAGCTCAAACAGGAGGCACCTGTCTAGAGAGGTATCTCTTTCCATGTCAGGGATAAACTAGTTCTAGGCAGTAGCCCATGCTGAACCAGCAAGCTAACATAGGGAAGTGGCCATGCTGGACGAGATGGAGGTCAATGGGATGGTCGCTGTGACAGTGAAGGATAAGGCATGAAGCAAAGAGTTTGGGAGCATCCTGAGTCTAGCCAAGACCCTCCTCTCAGGACTTAAAGATAAATAGACAAGTAGATACTGTTGGTAAATGGAATATCTTGGGGTTAAATGCTTTTATTTATCAAAGCTCTTAGCACTCCCTGAAGTCACAGTTGTAGCCTAATTTCACTAATCTGATGCTTGGCAACAAGAAATAGCATTTCTCAGTTGTTGTTTTTTTTTTCAAGTATAATGCAAAACTAATTATTTCATACACCAAATACCCTAACCATAAATGAGTATTCTGTACTTAAGAGGAAATGAAATTTGATTCTATTTATCCATTAACCAGATATTCTATCTCAAACAGGGTAACAAAGATGGCAAAGTTGGATACTGCATCATAAAGTGTATCAGGTGTACAGATGGCTGGATTTTCTTTTTTGTCTAATTGTACTCTAATTCTAACAAGGAAACCACAAATCAACATATTATGAAGCTGCCTCTCTGGAAACAGTCTTCAAATCCTTGAGTCCATTTGTTTAAATAGCTTCAGTTGACAAACCATTATCTCTAGAAAGCAGAAAGTTAAAAGTTGTTGGGAACCCACTCTGGCAAATAAAGTGCATGATTGAATGGGAAGACACGAACATAAAAATTTAAGGCTTATTTTCTTTTGAAGAGAATTTCCAAAAGGGAGTTTCCACAATGTTTTGACAATTTACATTTCTATATTTTCAGGTTCACAAAGTCTGTGAAATGGGCAGCGCAAGTAGCATTCTATTTTATAGATGAGAATATTGAGATAAATGAGATAAATATTCTATTTATAGATGAGAAAACTGGGGTTCAGCACCATGGCCAGGGCAACAGGACCAGAAATATCCTGGTTAAAATCTGAATCAGTCTTCAGAATGTCCATTTGGCCCTCCAAAAGGTAGAACCCAAAATAAAATGAGATAATACCTGTAAGTCACTATGCAAATCTGTTGATATGTAGAAAATTTAGGTTTGCTGTTTGCGGTGGGGGTGACGGGGATTCCTAATAATTATAAGTTGTCTATTTCTGGAATGGGATGACTTGGGAAGTAAGGGTTCTTTTTGCCAGAGATCATTAAGTGGGTGAGCAACTGTCTGTAGAAGAAGGGATTTTTGCTCATATATGTATACATATATATATATATATGTATATACACACACACACATTCGTCTCCAGGGCTATTGAGGTCCCTTCCAATTCTGCATTCTATGAATCCGTGACTCTAGAGTCTATGTTGCCTCTCATTACTCTGACCAAAGACCATATCATAGAATAAAGTTATGGCTTCCCAAGGTGACTACCACGAATGAGATCATGTTCTTTTGTCATATAAGTTCTGAAATTTTTGTGTTTGGGTTTTTTTAGGTCATTTTATCCTCAAAGTTGACAAATATAAATGATATATATCTCTTTACCAATTGTAAATATGCACAAATATTTGCTTATGAGCCAGCTACCCAGCTAGTTATTAGTGATAGTATAGTACAAAACAGAAGCTTTTATCAATAATGTTGGCCTTATGTGGCACTGGGGGAAATGAAGTAAAATCCCTGAATCACAAAAAAAGTCTATCTTTTGTTGCTAAACAAACCAATCCCCTTTCCATGAGCACTCCAATTTTTAAGGCCTTTTCAACCATTTGCTCTGGATTCCTCATTTCTGACCATCTAGGAATAGGTTTTACAAAGCTAGTGGTAGGGGAAAACAAATTATGTCATGGGGCCGTAGAGTTATTTTAATAACTTAGCATTCCTGAATTATAGACTTGTGGAATCACAGCATCTTAAGAAGGTAGAAACTTAGTGCTAAAAGGGACCCCTGGGACCTCAGCTACCTATCTAAACTTTAAGTTCTGGACCAAGGCACCCATTCTTCATGAAATCTTCATTTTCCTTCTCAAGGTGGCTAGATGATTTAAGTTATAGTATAGGACTTGAAGTGAGGATGACCTGAGTTCAAATGTGACCTCAGACTCACATAGCTATGCTAACCTACCCCTTTTAGCCTCAGTTTCCTTATCTGTGACAGGAGAGTAGTAAAAGTACCTACCTCAGAAGATGGTTGTAAAGATCAAAGGAGCATGTATAAATTGAGATACACACACACATAGATAGATAGATAGATAGATAGATAGATAGATAGATAGATAGATAGATAGATAGATAGATAGATTCAGTTTTATAAACTTAAAGCAATAGATAAATGTTAGCTATTTATTATTATCATCATCATTAATCCAGCCCATCAGTACCTAAACATCCTTTGAAGATGAAAAAACTGAGGCCAAGAAACTTTGGCTGAGGCAAGGCTAGAATTTTCTACTCCAAATTCTTAAGTGTTCCATTATACCCTGCTGCTCACAGATATAAATTTCCAAGATTCTAGAAAGTCCAATTGGCAAAAATAAATATACCTCCCTGGTTAAAAAAATTGGGTTACCTATTCATCCTTATGGTTAGGTAGTAGGACAACAAAGGTCTACAGAAAGCAAATCATAGGGCTGGCATCATCACAGGTACTCAATGATACTTAAGGACTGAAGAATGAATGAGATCACACCCCTTTTCTTAATGCATGAAAAGAAGACCACCTTTGAAAAAAATGAAGACAGAGGGGCATCTGGGTGGCACAGTGTACAGAGCTCTAGACCCAGAGTCAGGAGGACCTGGGTTCAAACCTAGCCTAAGACACTTTCTAGCTGTGCAACTCGAGGCAAGTCACTTAACCCTGTTTAACTAGCTCTTGTCCTAATGGCTTTAAATTTAAACTAAATCAAAAGTAAGAGTTTAAAAAAATGAAGAGACAAACATTGACCTGGGTTCCAATCTTGGCTTTTGGGAATTACCACTAATTTTCTTTGTAATTTTGGATAACTAACTCACCTTCTTTTGTCCTCAGATTCTACATTTGAAAAAATTAGGGGGTTCAACCAAATGATAGCTAAGATCCCTATCACCTCTGATATACAAGGCTGTGACTAAATGATGATTTACTTGGTCTTTCACCAGAGTCCAAGGGAGGACCCAAGGAAGAGAGAGAGAGAGAGAGAGAGAGAGAGAGAGAGAGAGAGAGAGAGAGAGAGAGAGAGAGAGAGAGAGAGAGAGAGAGAGAGAGAGAATGAGGAGAGAATGAGGAGAGAACTAAGGAAAACTAAAACTAGGTCAATAGAAATCCTGGGGGGTCTTAGAGAAAGGTCAAGGATACAGAAAGGTTATAGAGAGATATATTCTCATCAAGCAAGGGCATCCAGATACTGCCAACACCTGCATATTTTTGTCGGTTTGTAGACTTCCCAGGACTCAGTTTGCTCTCTCATTCCTGGAGCAGTGAAAAGAACCCAGGATTGAGATTTACAAGACCTGAATTCAAATTTCCCCTCTACTACTTATACCTTTGTGATCTTAGGAAGGTCACTTATCCTTTTGGGGTTTCATATTACTCAACTGTAAAAATGAGGGAATTGGTCAAGCTCTCTTCAAGCTGTATATTGTATATCTATGATCTTCTGCTGCTATCCTATGTCCCAATGTTCCCTGACCATTAACATCCCACAATCAGTATAGGCTGGGGCCACAGAGAGTCCTGAAAGCAGACTCTAATCAGCTTCCAGTGACCATCTGGAGTCACTCTGATGAAAGTAAGTAGAAGTAAGAGAGGTGAGAAGTGAGAATAAGTGTCTTCTGCAGGAAGAAAGAGGAATCAATGGCAGTGCTGTGAAAAGACCACCCTGGTGGATTTAAGAGGTCCCAGCATAACCACAAACTAATCAAGTGACCTTGGATAAGTCCCTTCAATTTGTTAGCCTCAGTCTTGACCTTTGTCAAATGGAAATGCTGATATTGGCATCTACTCCAATCTCCTCATTTTTGCAGAGGAAGGTAACTGATGGCCAAAGAGGAGCAATAATTTGCCATGGTCACATAACAAGATACTGTCAAAGCCAGATAATTCAAACCTTGAGCCTATTCCCTCTTACCTTTTGTTCTCTCCACTTTATTACTGCAAATAGTACACATTTATTTGTGACCCACAATTATTTCTGGAGTTACAGCTTAGCTGAAAACATCCATGAATTTCTTTGTTTAAACTCTAGGTTAAAAACAGCTCCTTGAAGAAAACAGGATTTGAGTCAGAAGGAAAAAAAGCAGGTCTGGGAGAAGCAAAATGCTGCTTGGAAAAGCAGGCACATGAACAACGGTACTGCTCACCTTGGAAATTCTGAGATAGGAGATGAAGTTTCCCTTAGAATATATAGGAGAAAATATTGGACTGAGAATAAGAACTATTAGGAATACTAAATAATATCTGTCAGGAGATAACATGGAAAGAGTGACTGCTTTGAAGTCAGATGACCTTGGTTCAAATCCCGGGTCTACCTCAATTTCCAATGTGACCTTAAACAAGTCACTTAACCTCTGCTAGTCTCTATAAAATGAGGAGTTTGGACTAGACAGCCTCTGGAATCCCCTTCAGCCCTAAGTCTATGATCCAGTATACAATATGAGACTCAGTTTTTCTCCTTTGTTGGAGGAAAGGATGAACTTCAAGGGCACCTTATAGTTTTACTTCCTTTGGTCTTATAAAATAGGAGAGATTTCAAGAGTTCTGTGGCAAAACTCAAATAAAACTGTTTATTCATAATAATAATGATAAGACTTTAAGACTTATAAATTGTTTTATAGCTATTAACTCATCCTATCCTCACAACAATGCTGGGAAATAGGTATTATTTCTATTTTATAGTTAAGAAAACATACTTAAGTTACTTGTCCAAGGTCACAAGTGTCTGAGACCACATTTAAACTCAGGTGTTCCTGATTCCAGGTCCAGTATCCTATCTAGTGCCCCATTAGCTACCTTGTGTTTGCTAGGGTCAGGGAAAGTTCTCAAGGAAGGAAGAAATTTGGGGCAGTGGGGAAAAAGCAAGATACAGAAGGGGCCATTGGTGTCTGACACAAGGTAACCTCCTTATAGGCAGAAGCCCAGGGCCACCATTGGCAACATCAAAGATATATTAAGCTGTCTCCTGCTTAAACTATCTCTCCCCATCCACACACTCACCCACATGCAAAAAGTCTTCTAAGGTAGAGTATTTCTATAGAACTCTCAAGTTGCCCTTCTATTATTCTTTCCTATTCTTCTTATCTGAAGCTTTCTAAAGTTGGCCCCTGTGAATCATAGGAGGGAAGCTAAATTACCCACTTGTCCCTAAACCTAATGCTCCATGTGTGAAGGAGGAGAGAAAAAAGACCCAACATGACACTCACATCTCAGGGAGACATTAGTCTTGTGGATGGGGGAAGAGTGCAGAGCAAAAGATCCAAGATCAAATTCTATCTTCATTTCTTCCTGATATGTGACCTAGGACAAACCATTCCCACTCTAGATTTAGTTTCCTCCTCTGTCAAATGAAGGGATTGTACTAACTGATCTCTATGATTGCTTCCAGTTCTCAAAATGGATATCAGTTCATCCTATTTTGGAAGGCCATGGGGAAAGAGAAATTAACTACAACCTGCAAGGCTTTCCCAGATGAAAAAACTGATGGGAGCCAGGCCTTCTTGCTCCTCACAGCCCTGGCCTACCCATGGGCAATCAATCCTCTGTTTCAGTTTATGGATGCTAAGTTCCTGAAGGGCAGGGACCAGGTCATTTACAGAGTCTGGTAGGGCACTTCTGGACAATGAAGTGCTGAACAGAGGCTTTGGACAGATGGCTAAAATATGTATTACTAAAAGCAGACAAGACCTTCTTAGAGCAAACAAAGACATCCTGGAACATAGCCTCTCACATCCAGGAGAAGGTCACAAATAGGATTGGACAACAAGCAGGGGCTCTGAGCCAATGGGAAGCAGAGGATGGCAGGGAACAATCAAATTTAGAGGGAAAATGGCCTTTGGAAGCCATTAGGTGTAAATGGGTCACTTTACACATTAGGAAACTGAGGCCCAGGATTATGACAGGCTAACCCCAAATCACATAGATAGAATTGCAAAGTTGGTACCCAAACCAGGTCATCTGACACCAAATTTGTACCAGGAAGGGAAGCAAAAATCTCTAACAGGGAAAGGAGTCATTGGAGAAAAGATAGGGCATTTGGAACTTGATTGTATTTACCTTCTCTATTTGGGATCTTCTCTGTTTCCCACATCCCTGTATCCAAGGAACTGCCAAATTTTGGCATTTCTTTCTTTCTCTACAACATCTCTCCCATAATCTCATTCTTTACCACTCCTGTAACCACATCCTAAAATAGAGCATCATCCCCTCACAACGGGACTCCCTCTACCTGGTCTCCCTGCTTTAAGTCTCTCCCAACTCCAAAATCTGCCCCATACCAAAAAAAAATTATAGATCCGAATATGTCACCCATCTCCTCCAATGTGGTAAAATTCCATGGTTCCCTATTACCTCTGGCATCCAATTTAAACTCCTGTTTGACTGCTAAAGCCCTTCACAACCTCACCCCTTCCTATCATCTTAGTCTCCTTCAGTATTACTCCCTTCATTGCATTCTATCCTCTGGCATCCTGGTCCATTTGTTATTCTTCATGCTTGAGTCTACACTGGTGGCCACTCCAACATGAAATGTTCTTGCTCACCTCAGCCTCTCACTATCTGTGGCTTATTTCAGTTCTGCCTCCCTCTCTAAGGCTAACATCCATCTACTCTGTATATATCTACCTATTGCTTTACAGTGACTCCCCTCTTAAAACGTAAGCTCTCTGAGAGCAGGAATCTATTTTACTTTTTCTTTCTATAGCCAGCACTTAGCACAGTATATGAGACATAATAGACGTTTTCAAAATGCTTATTCAGGGGGTGGCTCAGTGGATAGAGAGCCAGGCCTAGAGACTTGAGGAGGTCCTAAGTTCAAATCTAGCTTCAGACACTTCCCAGCTTGTGACTCTGAGCAAATCACTTGAGCCCCATTGTCTAGCCCTTACCACTCTTCTGTCTTTGCGTCAATATATAGTGTTGATTCTAAGATGGAAGGCAAAGGTTTTTATAAAATTCTTGTTTATTGATTTATTCAAGTTAAAATGGCAATGTATCTTTTATAATACTAATAATACTTGGGTATCAGATATGGGAAAAACTAAGCAGGTAAGTCTGAATGATAATGATAATAATAGCTTGCATTTCCATCATCCTTTATGGTTTACAAAGTGCTTTGCAAATATTATCTCATTTTATCGTCACCACAATCCTAGGAAGTAGGTGCTATTATAATCCCATTTTGTGGATGGGGAAAGAATGGCAAATAGTGGCTAAGGAGCTTGCCCAGGCTGGAATTGAATTCAGGTATTCCTGACTCTAGATCCACTGTTCTATCTTCTATGTCCCCTAGCTTTTCCCAAGTGTAAGTGATTTTTTTTTAATTGTTAACTTCCATTTTAGAATCAATACTAAGTATTGGTTCCAAGGTAGAAGAACAGTAAGGGCTAGGCAATAAGAGTTAAGTGACTTGACCAGGGTCACACTGCCAGGCAGTATCTGAGGCCAGATCTGAATCTAGGACCTCCTATCTCTAGGTCACACATCAAGGTGAATTTCTTATCCTTTTTTTAAACCTTAACTTTCCATCTTAGAAGAGCAGTAAAGGGCTAGACAATAGGGGTTAAGTGACTTGCCCAGGGTCACACAGCTAGGAAGTGTCTGAGGCCATATTTGAACCCAGAACAGCACAGAACCTCTCATCTCTGGGCCTGGCTCTCAATCCACTGAGCCACCTAGCTGCACCCTGAATTTCTTAATAGATACCAAAGGAAGGCAGCCTGCTCCTTTACTAATAGTACTAAAAATGATCACAGTTCAATTTTACAGCATTTAAAATTGATTCAATAAAGAGTCAAAACAAATTTATTGAGTGTCTACTGTGCACAGCATACCAAGCACTAGGGGAGATGCCAAGTGCAGATGAAACATGATCCTCCTCTCCTGGTGAAGGTCTAGTAAATTTTCAAAGTCCTTTCCTCATAACAACCCAATGAGGCTAACAGAGCCCATGTTACTCCTGCTTTGCAGATGAAGGGTATGAAGCTTTAAGTGATTAGAAGTTCCTTGAGGACAAGGAACTATTTTCTTTTGTTCTTCTCATCTTCAGTGCCTAGCTCAGTGCTTTGCACATGGTAAGAACATATTAACATTTGTCAAGTTGATCTGAGTTGAGGGGGTGAGTGATTTAGCCACAGTCACACAGCTAGTCAATGAGACTGACACCTATATCTTTTGAGTGGGGTCATGGGGGGGAAACTAGACTTGGATCCAGAAGACCTACATTCAAATCTTGGTTTTCTTACTTACTACCTGTATGACCTTGTATAAGTCATAGTCACTTCATCTCCTGGCCATGCAGTTTCTTCATCTGTAAAATGAGAGAATTAGACTAAATGGCATCTAATGTCCTTCCCAGATCTTAATCTGTGACTCAGTGGTTCCAAAAGCCCTGGTTTTCTTTCCATTACACCAAGCTATTCAAAATGCCTGAAGGTGGATTTTGGGCTCTAGATCTCTGCAGTTCAATCCAGTTCTCCTGGACAATGAGACATCCAGTGTGGGTGATCTGAATCCCAAGGAAGGAGCCACATGCCCACATATTCTCCAGCCTTGGACATATTTCACACTCACTCCCACAACTATCCCACCTCCTTCTCCTGTTCTATGAGTGTTCCCAGGACCCACCCACCTGAACAGAGCCCCAGGAAGAAGGAGGCCCTGCAGTGCCCAGGCATAAGCAGACCTGACTTCCCCAAAGAGGACTCTACAAGAAGCAGAGAAGGAAGAAGATGACTCTGTCACTCACTCATATCCATATGGCCACAAAGTGCCAGCTGTAAGCTGCACACAGCCTCTGGGTTTCTTGGATGAAGTGATGGAGACGAATGATCTGACAATGTTTACATGGGAGACAGGGGAGTCAGTGGCTCCCTTTGCAAGTCCCTATGGAGAACATGAGTGGAAAAGGAAGATAACATGGGTGCAGGTAAGTGTCTCAATTGATAGAAAGCCAGGCCTGGAGTCAGGAGATCCTGGGTTCAAATCTGGTCTCAGATACTTCCTAGCTGTGTGACCCTGGGCAAGTTACTTAACCCCCTTTGCTAGCCCTTACCACTCTCCTGCCTTAGAACCAATCAATACACAGTATTAATTCTAAGACAGAAGATAAGGGTTAAAAAAGCAAAGAAGTAAGGTACCATGAGACCCTTATAGTTCCCTGGCCCCCACTACTGGTGAAACAGGAGCAGTTTGTGATTGCCTAGTCAAATTCCTTATCAAATCAAAAGGCATTTACAAAGGGTCTTCTCTGAGCCAGGCACTGTGCTATGCTCTGATGTTAGAAAGAAGGGCAAAGACGGTTTATCCCTTCAGGTAGCTGGTTACCAGAATTCTGTACAATGTCTGAACATCTCCCATTGGATCTCTTGGCTTCAGAGACTCCATAGCTATGGGATCTTTGCCTACCTCCCTGAAATGACCCTTTCTCTGTGCCCATCAATAGCTCCCTGTCCTGATCCCTTAAGGCAAGTGTTCCTCAAGGTTCTCTCTTTGGCCTTTTCTTTCAGCTCCTTTGGAAATCTAATCCATTTGTGCTGATGGACCTGCCACATAGAGCAGAAGATTCCCAGATCTCTATTTCCAGTCCTGTTTCTCTTCTAGAGTCCAAAGCTCACTTTGAATGCCAGCATATCCCACCAGTACCATTGACTCACCATATCTGAAATCTCATATATGTCATCTATTTTCCCACCTCTGTGCATTTGAACAGGATGCCTTGCCTCCTACCTCTACACCTAATGAATTCCTTTCGATTCCAACTCAAATTCTACTTCCTCTCTGAAGTTTTCTTTGATTCCCTCCATTTATTGTACATCTACCCCCATTCCCTTCAGCCTTGGAACTCAAATAGGAAAGAAGAAACAGCATTTATTAAGCACTTACTATATTTGAGGCACTGTGTTAAGTGCTTTACAAAGATTATCTCATTTAATCTTCACAACAACTTTAGCAGGCAGATGCTACTATTATCTTTACTTTACAGTTGAGGAAACTGAGGCAAACAGAAAGTAAGTGATTTGTCACACAGCTAGTAAATGTTTGACAATGGATTTGAATGCAGTTCTTCCTGACTCCAGACCCAGAGCCCTATTACACCACCTAGCTAGTTTTTGTTTATGACTCTCTTGCACATGAGTTATTTGATTGTTATGTTTCATTCCTTTATTAGATTATTAGCTCTATGAGGGCACAGACTCTGGTGTCTGAACTAAATGTTCTTCCCTTATGCCTAGCACAGGACTCTGCTTACAGGAGGTACCTAATAAATGCTTACTGCTGCAACTGAATCACATAAAGATTTGTAGTGACTTTAACTGATTCATGTTTGAACCTCCCTCCCCCAACAACACTTGAAGCTCCCAGAAGACAGTGACCATGTTGGACATCTCTATTCCACCTCCCAGAGAACCTAGCATGGAACTTTGCCCAGAAAAAGTCCTCCCTAAATAATTATAGATAGAACAATCCCATAGATGTAATAAGAAGTTAGCTAGTATCCAGCATCAGACACTTATAAGCTGTATGATCTTAGGCAAGTCACTTATCTATTTGCCTCAGTTTGCTCATTTATGAAAAGGGTACAATAATACAACCTACATCCCAGGGTTGTTGTGAGGATCAAATGAAATAGTAATTATAAAGTGCTTGGCATAGTCCCTGGCACATAAGTGACATGCCATAAATGTTAGCTATTACCATTAGCTCTTAGTAAGAGTGATGAGATTTTACAAATGAGAAAATCAAAGTCGAGAAGGTTTAAACAACTTGCTGGAGGTCCCACAGCTAGTAATATCACGTAAGCAGCCTAGTGAAAAAGAGACTCAAGAGAAGGACCAGAAACAAGGAGGCAAGTGGTCAAACCAGCAACAGAGACCAGTGATCATGCCAGCAATGAGGAGGCCAGTGATCATATCAGCAACAAAGAGGTCAGTGATCATACCAGCAACACCTGAAGACCAGTTCCCATCCCTCCTCCAATACTTCTCTAACTATATCACCTTGGGCAAGTCATTAACTTTTCTGAGATTCAATTTCCTAATCTGAAAAATGGGAGTGAACACCTGCCTCAACTTCCTTTGTCATTGGGCCACTGTGAAGCCGAAATAAAATATGTATGTAAAGTGTTTTCTGAACTCTAAAGAGCTATGGACATGTTGGCTATTATTTCTGTTTCTATTATTATTATTATTATTATTATTATTATTATTATTAACTGATGTCTTAGATTTCTCAGCAACACCCGCACCTCCTCCTTCCCGAGTCCCAGACTTCCTTCAAGGCTTTGCTCAAATCCTACCTTCTGTAATAAAGCTTCTGAGTTCCTGCCCTCTTCCCACCCCCCAGGAACCCAGGAAGAGAACCTACCCATATCCGATTTTGCTGCCACCTTCTCAATATATACTGTATCCCAGAGTATCACGTATACTTGACAACATCTCCCCCATTAGAATGTGAGAATATGAGCGTAGACACTGTATTTTTGCCTTTCTTTGCAACATAGTACCTGGCACAGAGTAAACACTAAATGTTTTTTGACTGATGGGATTCAGACAGGAACTGCTGGAAAACAAGTCACCACCTGCTAAGCTCCCTGAAGGCAGGAACATTGGGTTTTCATCTTTGTATCTCTAGGGTCTCGCACATCATAGTGGCTCAATAAATGCCCAATATCTTATCATTCTTTTATATTTAATGTTCTGCAGATATTCACACAAGTGGAGAAAATAGCTGTTTTAATAAAAAAATAATTTAGAATACTGAGGTGTAAGCTCATCTTCTAGAAACTGATTGAAAACTTTATCATCATTAGTAGTAGTAAGATTATCTTGGAGCAGCTGGGTGGCTCAGTGAGTTGAAAGCCAGGCTCAGAGATAGGAGATCCTGGGTTCAAATTTGGCCTCTGATACTTCCTAGCTGAGTGATCCTGGACAAGTCACTCAACTCCCATTTCCTAGCCCTTGCTGCTTTTCTGTATTCAAACCAATACATAGTATTGAGTCTAAGACAAAAGGTAAAGGTTTTTAAAAAATAAGATTATCTTTATTACAACCTGCTTCACTACAAGGAGTAAAGAAATCTCTATGTATATTCGCTTTTTGCAGGTAAGGCATCATGGGTTAAATATAGGAGGCAGCATAATGGCTACACCACCAGACTTGGGTGTATCTTTTTTGATGGCTCGAATTTACATCTTGTTTTGGGAATTTACTGAAAGTGTGACCCAAGAAAAGACACTTAAACTCTTTCAAAGGGTTCTCTCTAATATACTGTATATAAAATGTTTTACAAACATTAAAGCTCTGTAAATGGTAGCTGCTATTATTATGTATATAACATTATTGATGAATACTTACTAGCAAATGTTGATTGGCTATCATTAATCATTAATAAATATTAATTGGTTGTTAGTAGTATTAAAAAGATGATCTTGGGCAAGTCTTCTATGCTCTCGAGGCCTTGATTTCCTTACCCGTAAAATGGTATGGTTGGACTAGATGACCTCTAATTCCCTTCTAGCTCTAAATTAATGATCCATCTCTGGGCCTCAGTTTACTTCTTATAAAATGAAAGGGTTGGCTGGAAAGACTTACATGAACTCATGCAAAGTGAAGTGAGCAGAACCAGGAGAACATTATACACAGTAACAGCAATATTGTAAGATGATCAACTGGCAATGGTTTAGCTATTCTCAACAATACAATCAATGATCCAAGGCAATTCCAATGAATTCATGATGGAAAATGCTACCTACTTCCAAAGAAAGAATTGATGGAGTCTGAATGCATATGGAAGCATAATATCTTTCACTTTATTTTTATGGGGGGTTTTAAACTCTGTTGACCAATATGTAAATATGTTTTGCATAGATGATACATGTATAACCCTTAACAAAGTGCTTACTGCCTCAGGGAGGGGTGAGAGAAGGAATTTGGAACTCAAATTTTTCTAAATTAATGCTAACAATTATTTGGATATGTAATTTGGGAAACAATATTATTTAAAAATAAATAGGGAGAATAGACACAAAATGAAAGGGTTAGACCAGATAACCTCTAAAGTTTCTTCCAGAAATAAATCTATGATCTCTCTCTGGGTCTTATTTCCTCCTTATAAAATGAAAGGATTGGACTAGATGATCTCGAAAGGTCAGTATATATTTAAGTCTGTGATCCTTTGATTCCCAGAGACAAAGTGCAGCCAAGAACTAAGAGTTCTTACAGATCTCTCCAGGATCCAAGCCCCTGTGTCCAAAGGCTCAAATGAAAACACAATATTGCAGGGGGTTCAAACATCTTCCTCAGGCCTCACTGCCACAAAGAGGAAGGGGACCTACAGGAGATTTCAGAGGCGGCCAGGGGCACTGGAAGATCAGTGAGGAAGAAGGAAGACAAAAGCATCCTTTGCCTGCCTGAGAGTTCTACCCTGAGTCAATCCCAAACCATGATATGAATGCATAGTGGGGACAAGAGAAATGCTTTCCTTGTGAGAGGTGGCACATGATATTGACTAGCAGCATTGGATGTGGCATCTGAAAGGATGGATTTGAATCCTACCTCACTCATTTCTATAGTAAATGATATGAGCAAGTCATTGAAAACTTAACCTCTAGGGTCCCCAGTTGTCTCATTTGTAAATTGAATGCAATGAACCTAAAAGACTTCTGAGGACCCTTCCAGTTCTAAACCCAATATCCTATCATCCTGTGGTCTCTGCCCCTTGATTCCACATTCCCTGAAGTTCATCATCATCATCGCGGATATTCATAAGCATTATCTTCCTGGCAAAAGAGCAAAGCAGGCACAAGCATCAGAGCCCATACCTTATTAGGCCATCTGTGCCAAGCCACAAACGAGCCTGGGAGGAATAGAGCCTGGGATGCCCTGGGGAAGGGGAGCAAGCCACCTGCTAAACAGCATTCCCCTGAGTCCTGCCCCTGAGGGATGGGATCCTGAGACTTCCACATTAGCAACTCTGCCAGGCTGTGCCCAGGAGAACACTTACCTCAGACGGAGCCTTAACCTGATGGTATGGAGATGTGGGCCTTAAGACACTCAGCACACAAAATCTTCTCCATCAGGGTGTCCTAGGGTGTGACTAGATCCTGCTTCCTGCCCTTGGAGGCAAGTCATGGAATTTCATTCCACTTCAGTTTCTTCATTCAGGGAATAGTAATAAAAGTACATAGCTTACTAACTTCCCAACATTATTGTATCAGGGAAAATGTATTCTACCTAGTTCTCCTAAGAAGCTATGTGACCTTGGGCAAATCACCAAATCGCTGAGAAAGAGAGAGAGAGACAGACAGAGAGAGAGAGAGAGACAGAGAGAGAGAGAGAGAGAGAGAGAGAGAGAGAGAGACAGAGAGAGAGAGAGAGACAGAGAGAGAGAGAGAGAGAGAGAGACAGAGAGAGAGAGAGAGAGAGAGAGAGAGAGACAGAGAGACAGAGAGAGAGAGAGAGACAGAGAGAGAGAGACAGAGAGAGACAGAGACAGAGACAGAGACAGAGAGAGAGAGAGACAGAGACAGAGAGAGACAGAGTCAGAGACAGAGAGACAGAGTCAGAGACAGAGAGACAGAGAGAGACGGAGACAGAGAGACAGAGACAGACAGAGACAGAGACTGAGAGACAGAGAGACAGACAGAGACAGAGAGAGAGAGGAGAGAGATGATGATGATGATGATGATGATGATAGACAGAAGCAGATAGATACAGAGATGGAAATGGATACATACATAGATAAATGATAGAACAAGTGAGCATTTATTAGGCATTTACAATGGGTCAGCCACTTTTAATAAGCACTGAGAATACAAATATAAGCAAACAAGAGTCTGTTCAAAGATCTATTATTCTAATGGGAAAATATAACAGATTTGAGGTGCTGAAAATCAAGAAGAAAGGACAGAGTGAGGAATATTCCCAGGATAGAAAATGCAGTAAGGAAAAAGAGATTCTGTAGAGTCTAGAGTTAGATGCAGTATGAGCTGGAGTCTTTCCCAAAATGATGCCTCAGGGAGGAAGTCACCAGTGAGGAGAGGAAGGTCCCAGGATAAAGGTTTCTTGAGAGGACAATGGGGCAAAAAAAGGAGAAGGATTGGGCTCCAAGTCCCCTTCCCAGTTCCTTAAACAAACCAACCTTCCAACCAAATTTGGAAACAAAAGCCCAGGCTAACTTAAATTTCTTCACCGGGAGGGACACAGAGATCTGGACTGGTTGCCAAGTGTGGTGATCCATGGATCTCCTCACTGTGGCCCCATAACTTTGAATATGCTGCTTAATGCTTCTATCAAAACAGAAGGGGATGCTCAGTGAGCATGTCCCTGGTTCTCACTCCCTAGGGCGACAGCCCTGGTTGGTCTTTGCTGCCTTGACAGGATTGGGACAGGCCTACTGGCTGGACCTGGTTATTGACTAAAAATCTCTTCATGTCTGCTCTCACCTTCCTAACTGTGCTGTCTTTTCATCCCACATTTGGCAAAGGAGCTATTGGACATCTGTTCTCCCTCCTTTCCCCTCTGCTGGACCTGGCAGCAAGGTGGGGAAAGGAGTCACTGATGTCTCTGCAGAGACAAGAGATGAGTTTCCATTCCTCTCTTCCTTCTCCTCTTCTTTACTTCCTTCCTTTTGCAAGCACTAATCAAATGTGGACCATGCATAAGCAGAGTTATAGATGCTGCTAGGGGCAGTGATATAAGGATGAATACAATAAAAACCACTGTCCTCACAAAATTTACAGTCTAGGGGGAGAGAGTTTATAGAGCATGAAAATCTACAATAGAGTAGAAAGAAAATTGTTTTAGGGGTTGGAGGACCTGACTTTGAATCCTTGATCAATATGATGGAAAAGACACTAGCTCTGAAATCAGAGGACCTGGGTTCAAATCTTGCCTCAGATCCTTACTATCTAGGGGATCCTTAATAGTCTCTTAACTTCATAGGATCATGGATTAAGAACTGGGAGGGATCTTGGAGGCCATTAAGTACAACACCTAAATTTTACAGATGAGGAAACTGAGGCAAGTCTAGCTCTCTATTCTCTATGTTAACTAGCTAACCCAGGAAATTGGGCCTCAGTTTCCTCTTCTATAAAATGAGCTAAATGACCAGTTCCAGACCTAAGATCCTCTAATTCCCTTGCCATCTATGTGACTCTGACAATCATCCTCTATGACCTTAATTTTTTCACATGATGAGAGGTTGGATTTCTAAGGTTACTTCCAGATTCAAACCTTTGGACAAGAAACAGATACTCTATAACCCAGGTGAGACACAACAGAGAATAGCTTAGCACAGTGAATGGTCCATAACAGGCATTTAATAAATGATTGGTGACTAAGGGACAGACTAACATATTAGGTACAGACCCAGATTTAGAGACATCTGGAATCTAATCCTGTTCCATGTGAAACAGAACAAGTACTCAGCCTCTCTGAGATTTGGGGAATATTCGAAGGCTACTTGAGTAAGGAATTTCCCTCTTCTTCAATTTCTCTTTCTTTTTTTACAACTAAATAATTATTATATGAATAATTTTCCTAGTTCTGCTCACTTCACTCTACATCAGTTCATACAAGTCTTTCCAGTTTTCTCTGAATCCACCCCCTTTATTTCTTAGCATAGATTAGGACTCTATCACATTCCTATAACTATTTTTTGCCTATTCTCCAACTGATGGATCATTTCCAATAGATGGATCAACAGACAGACATTCTTTTAGTTTCTAGGTCTTTGCCACCACAAAAAAAGCTGCTTAAATGATTTTGTGTACAGTCCTTTCCCCATTTTTAAATAAAATCACTTTAGGGTATGGGCCTAGTAATAATGAAAGTATATTTCCTTAAAAAATAAATTATCAGAAGAGGAAAGAGAGGAGAGAGAAAGAGAATTTAGAACTCACATTTTTAAAATGACTATTAAAAATTATTTTTACACGTAATTGGAAAAAAACTTCAAAAGAAAAAAGAAAAATTAAAAATAAATTATCATCCCTATCACTTCTCGCATTTGGAGGTTTTGCACTTGCCAGTGTTTCCCCCCTCCATTATTTCTTTCCAACCACTGGTAATTGGTCAGTTAGGGATTATTTTCTGGACTTGAGCTAACTGGTCTCCCATGACCACTATCAGTTCTAAAGCCAATGATGTTCATTCTTCAAAGGAGAAGGGAGGGAGATGATTGGCCCCAGGACACAGCTGGTAAATGATGGGACTGGGTTTAGAACCCAAGTCTCCTCTCTCCTACTCTAGGATTCTATTCACTACATCAGGCTTCCTTTCATATGCGAAATTTGGCATTGATCGACTCTTCTCTTCTGAAGCATCATAGTCTGTTTATCATCTTACCAAATTTAGGTTTGTAAATAAGTTAAATTAATTATCCATTGTTCATTAAGTTTGCAAGGGGTTTTCATCACAATAATCTATATAAGCATTATTAGCCCCATTCTACAGATAAGTAAACTGAGACTCAGGCAGTTTAAGTAGAGAAGTATTTATTAAGTGCCTGCCAAGTGCCAAGCACTGCTAACCAGTGGAGCTGCAAAGAAAGGTAAAAGATAGTCACTGCTCTCAAGGAGTTCACAATCTAATGGGGGAGACAACATGCAAACCATGTACAAACAAGCTCTATACAAGGCAAATTAGAGATATTCCATAGAGTAGAATAAAGGCACTAGCATTAAGGGGAATAAGAAAAAGGTTCTTGTAGAAGGTAGCCAAAATGGAGATCAAGAAGGGTTCAAAAAGGAGCCTTGGAGGTAATTTAATCTAATATCCTCATTTTACTTCAAAACTTATTAACAAGGGGGTGGGGGGAGAGATTAAGCACTCAACCCAAAGGGACACAGGGAATAAACAGCAGGGGCAAATTTGAATCCAGTATCTCAAAGTCTTAAGTCAATAACTCTTTCCATTACACCATCCTGCCTATAACCCAAGAGGGTCCTTCTAGTCTGGCCCATAGTCATATAAGTTTCAGATCCAGGATTTGAACCCAAGACTACCCTGATTCCAAGGCTGGCATTTTTTAAAAAATCATATACTACTTTAGCTCTAAGGCCATTGTAGATATGTACTATGAGATGGGCCAGGCTCCAGTGTCACACCAGAATCACACCAGAATCACAATGCCCTTCCTATCACTCCTGCAGTGGTTCAGATAGGGCTGGGCCCCAAAGCACATTCAATACAGATATGATGTCGGACTGACTCTTAGAATTTGGGGGAAGGTAACACCCCACCTTAGAGCACCAGAAGCCTAAAAGAGAGCAAGATCAGGATTTGGAAGGGAGGAGAGAATCCTTGGACAATTGGACAAAATCAATCAAAATAAATACAATGGACCTTGTGTTTGAGGGAATCCTACACAACAGACAGGCTGAATCCACAAGACAGCAATGGAATGACTGTTGCTGAGAATAACCTGAGTTGACCCTATATTCTTCATTAGTTGGAAAGGATGGGAGGACTTGAGCTGAGAGAAGAAAACCAGGCTTTGGCCGGGACTTATCCAATCCCTTTTCCTCCTAGCTAGTGCCTCTCCTTTGTGGTTGTCCTTAATCACAAAATCAGAAAAATTGTGACCTAAAGAGGACCTTAGGAATGGGACGCAGCATGAGGGGAGCTATCAACTAACTATTGAGGTAGAAGTCCTGGGTTCGAATATTAGTTGTGTCACTTACTACTTGTATGTCATAGGGCAGATAATTTTGTTTTGGAAGCCATCAGTTGCCTCCTCTGTAACAGAAGGGAATTGGACTAGATGACCTCTAAGGTCTCTTCCTATTCAAAATCTTGACTGTGTACACCATAGCAGTTTACTGGCAACTGCCATAACAACTTATCAGTGAGAACAAACAAAAAAAATGACCAAAAGTTCTCATCATTCAACTAAAATTGACATCCATTTATTAAATATCTACTATGTACCAGACACTATGATGAAGGCTGGGAGGCAAGAATGAAAAAAGAAACAGTCCCTGGCATGACACTAACATTCTTAGACATGGTTTACAGAAAGGGAAACTGAGGCACTAAGAAATTAAATGGACAAGGACAATGTGCTAGTGCTTGAGCCCAAGCTAAAATCCAGATTTCTTGACTTCCAAGCCAATGTGCATTTAGCCTACATAGATTCTCATAATGAGATTGCAGGGGTAGAAAACCCTTTTGGGAAGGGTAGAGAGGAAGCAATTGCCACTGGGCCACCTGCTTCCCTAAAGAACATTTTAGGCATGCAGGGAAATATAGGAAATACAGGAAAATGTAAACTCTTTCAGGGCAAACACAAGTTTATTTCTGACTTTGCATTCCCTAACCCCAAGCACAGTCCCTGGCACACAGTAGAAACAGAATAAATGTTCAACTGAATTTTAAAAAATACCGCAAACAATAAATACTTGTGAGTTTTGACTCATTCAAAGTTTGCCATGCCCTCAGCCTAGTTTCTCATGTTTTGTGGGTTAATATGACTGTTTATCTTCAGTACCATACAGATTCTCAGAAGCCAGCCTCTGTGTTTGGGAGAGAGGATAAGAGACAGAAACAGAAAGACAGATAAAAAAAAAGAAATGAGAGACAGAGACAGACAGACAGACAGACAGAGACAGAGACAGAGAGAGAGTGACACACAGAGAGTGACACAGAGAGAGAGAGAGAGAGAGAGAAAGAGAGAGAGAGAGAGAGAGAGAGAGAGAGAGAGAGAGAGAGAGAGAGAGAGAGAGAGAGAGAGAGAGAGAGAGAGAGAGAGCATGCTGAGTCCAAAGAGGGCAAAGTGCCATCCCTGGAACACCAACAATGTACTAGGAGGCCAGGCCAGGGCAAGCCAGGGAAGGAGGGAGGGAAGCCTTGGGAATTTCAATGGGCTACATCTCTAATCAGCACATATTTGCTGCTATTAAGGCCTGGCTGCAAACCTATAATTAAGGGTTCTTTAAGGCTACAAAGATAAAGTAGACAATAAATCCAAACACAATGCAACAAAGCCCCAGTTTACAAATGGGCAGGGGCTGCTCTCCCTTTTCTCCAGGCTCTGGTGCCAACAGTCCTGCCCAGTGCCCACGATTTGGGTTGGGCAAATTCTTACTAGCTATTCTGTGGGGTGAAGCCCAAACTTCCTACCTCTGTTTCTCTGCTTTCTTAGAACACCACCAACCCCTCCCACTCTAATGAGGGAAAGAGATGCCACTCACTAGCTGGACAACCTTGGGTAAGTGATCTACTCTCTTGAGTGGGTAACAGGGTTTTAAGAGTCTATGTAGGGGAAGCTAGGTGGCTCAGTGCAGAGCACCAGACCTGGAGTTGGGAAGATCTAGGTTCAAAACTGACTTCAGATACTTTCCAGCTGTGTGATCCTGAGCAATCCTGATTCCCTAGCCTTTGCCACTCTTTTATCTTAGAAATGATACTAAGACAAAAGGTAAAGGTTTAAATATTTTATTTTTAAAAGAATCTATGTTACCCTTCTCTACGGAATAAAATGACAAACCACTCCAGTATCTTTGCCAAGAAAACTCCATGGACAGTATGGTCCACAGGGTCACAAACACAACTGAACAACTAAACAACAACCCCTTCTCAGAATAATGCTATTAATAAATCGAAGAAAATGCTCAATTTCAGTTCCAGGTAAGTAAAATTAAGTCATTTTCCCATCCATGTTTACAGATCCCTCCCCAGAAATCTGTTCATAGACACATCAAGGATTTGTGTATACCCAATTAAAAACTCCTGGTCTAGAGAGAGAGGAAGGACTTGGACATAGATGGAGGAAAAGGGAGAATTACATAAAGGCAGAAAGACAAGGACATAGTAAGCTTGGGATACAGGAAAAAGACTAGCCTGACTGGACTGTGTGATAGCTGCTGGGCAGTCATGGGGAATAAAGCTGGAGAGCAAAGATCAGATTACGGGGGACCCCATACCAGTAAGATAAAATCTGGGCTTAATGCAATAGCAAATAAGGAAACATGTCAGATCCTTGCATATGTGGCCGACATTAGTAAGACAATGAGTCCTGAAGAGCAGTTGGCAGTGGCTTTGAGAAGACCATCTCAGCCATCATGTGCTGGAGTCACTGAAAGGAATGGTGGTAGCAAGGAAGCTTTTGGGGTAAAGGAATCAGGACAAGAGAAGCATTAGGATGGTAGCAATGAGAATGGAGAGGAAGGGTAAATGTACTGAAGAAGGAAAGAAGAGACCTTGTTAAATGACTAGCCCCAGAGAATAGAAGAGAACAAAGAGCCTTGGGAGTCTAGAAGAATTCTGGTGCCTTTTACCAGAATGGCATTGTTGGGGAAAAGATCTGGGGGTGTGGGAATGAGTTCTTTTGGGAAAACGATGATGATAGGGCATACAAGAAGGCTTATTTCCAAGGCTACCAGAGATGTGAGGTTGCAGTACTTCTTAGAGATGCACCAATCCCTTGGGGTGGGCCTGGGGAGGGGGTGAGGGCACAAGCACCATATGCTTTTTTAAAGATGGTTTTTTTGAATGAGAAAATATGAGCTGAGTTACATAACCAAGGGCTGAAACCCATGGGACATGAGAGAGTGAGGACATTTTTAAACAAAGCCTAACTCCTAATGTATCTCTATCTTGAATAGCATGGTGAAGTCAAAGGACTATTAGCGTGGGAGTCAGAAGACCCAGAATCCTACCACTTGTAAGTGATTTTGGCCAAGTAAGCCCTCACCCCTCTCTTGGCCTGAATTTTTTCTGATGCAGAATTAAAGAAGGAAACATTTATTAAGTGCCTATTATGTGCCAGGCATTCATGCTAAATGTTTTATAATTATTATCTCCAAACAACCCTAGGAGATAGGTCCAATTATTTTCCCTTTCTTATAGTTAAGGAAACTGAGGCAGCCAAAGGTTAAGTGACTTGTCCTAGGAAGTGCATATGGCCAAATTTGAACTCAAATTTCCCTGATGTCAAACCCATCACTCCTTGTGCTGCCTCACCTAGATTACTCAGAGTTAAAGAGACTGACCTAAATGATGTCTCTGGTGTCTTTCAGCTCCATTAGCTAACCTCTTCTGTCTCAACTGCCCTTCTTTATCCCTGTTAGTGAGACGATGCTGGCTGGGCCTCATCACAACTTAAAGGCTTCCATTCCTTGGCTCTTTCTTTCCAAGCCTGGGTAAATGGTGCTCAGGGTTCCACTGTGGATGATTTCAGCAAGAGTGCTCCTGAATTTCCTTACTCTAAAGACCACCTAAGGAGTTAGTGAAAGGGCTAGATATTCATGAAAGAGGCTAAACGAGAGGCTGGCATACAGGGAGGAGATCACACATGGAGACGTGGGCACACTCACCTACTCACAAAAGCTCCAGGCAAAGGAGTCAATAATCAGAAAGTTTGAGGTACATGCACGACACACACACACACAGATTGATTTTTCTTCTAAATTTCTCTCCTATAATCCCTTTCTCTCATTGGATCATAAAGGTGGAAGTGATTTCTAAGACTATTTCCAAGAGTGTTTAACTTTGGGGGTATCATGGACCTTTTCAGAAATTTGATAAAGCTAATGAACCCCTTCTCAGAATCAGGTCTTTAAAAGCAAAATCCATAGGATTACAAAGGAAAGCAATAGGATTGAAATAAACATCTTTTTTTCCCATCCAAGTTCACAGACCCCTCAACCTGCCCATAGACCTCTAAATCAACCTTTTCAATTTACAGATGAGGTCATTGAGGCCCGGGGAGATTATATGACTTCTAAAGCAAAATAGGTAGAAAATATTTGTATTTGAACCCATATTCCTTCTACTTTCCTTTTGTACTGTCCTGGGCCAGTCCATTTATTTCACCTCACTCCTTGGTTACTCAAAATTGAACTCTGCTTCCAGGTTCAACCTAGTCTAATCCTTCTTTCATGTTGTGCTATGATAGAAATTCCTAGACTTTTAATTTGATTTCAACAAACATATAGTACCTCTATATGGCCTGATCAAACTAGGCTGTTTCCCTTGGGGAGGAAGCAAGGGGACACAAAGAAAGAGGAACTAAAATGACAGAAGAGTCCATAAGGACATCCCCCAACTCCAAAGCAATTTTTCTAATCTCTGTGCTCCCAACTGTAACAAGTGATGTAATTTAATATGACTACAGTTTTCCCCATCCTAGATTGGTACATTGTAAAGGGTTCCAGTTCTCTTTGCTCTCTTAGGCATAAAAGGTGTTAGTCCAGACCATGCCTGAACACTGAGAAGCACCATAAAGTTGGGCTGGTCACCTGGGCCCATTATGTTCATATCTCATCTCTTAGGACAAAAAGCAACACTAATTTCTAGACAGCAGTGAAACATAACAGTACATGCCTCCTTATATCCTTTTTGATGTATGTTTGTACCATAATGGTATTGATGTTATCAATAGTGCTAATACTCTTAATTATATTAATGAACCTTATAACTAGATCAAAAAATGTAGTTTGCATTATTTGGTAGGCAGTGGGGAGCTCCTAAATATGTTTTGTGATCTGAGAGATAAAAGGAAAAAAATATTTGAACTCCAGGAATGTAAGGAATGGATTGTAAAGGGAATAAACTAAAGAAAGAGGCCAGATTATTAAAATACTCTAAGTATGGGGATGTACCCATCCTCCTTAGAATTCTAAGTTAGATTGGCAAACATTCATCATGGATAAGGGACTGTAATCAGCACTAGGGACACAAGGATAGATAGAAAACCGATTCTGCTTTCAAGAAGTTTTCAGTTTAGTGAATAGGGAGTGATGGAGAGACACCCCAAAACCTAAAATACAAGGAAAATTTTAATAAGAGCAAAGAAGTCCAGGAAATATGATACTAAAAAATGGAAGAGAGAAAGGAAGATCAATTTCAGCTGGAAATGCTTTAGAAAGCCACAAGGGAGGCAGCATCTGACTTATGCCTTGGTTTTCATTCAACAAGCATATATTAAGCACCCACTGCATGCCAGGGACTGTGCTCACTGACTCCAGAATCAAAGACAAAAATGAAACAGTCCCTATATCCTCAAGAAACTTAGAAATATATAGAAATCTATGTAATAAAGAGGGAGAGAATATATGGAAAGAATAAATACCACATTTTCTTAAAACCCCAATTTCTCAGAAAAGCAATAACAATTCAGCAGAAGTCAAGAAAGACCTTTCATAGGAAGTGATGCTTTTGAATTGAAGGCTGAAAGTTAATATTGGTTCCAAGAGCCAGACATGAGAGAGGAGAATGTCTGAGGTATGGAGAATAGCCTAAGAAAAGATCAAGAGTTGAGAGATAAACAATCATTTAAAAGCAGGTAAGTCAAATTGCTGAAATGTGAATGAATGATGTCATCAATCTGGAAAGATCAGTAGTAACAATTTTGTTAATGGCTGCAAATGCCAAAAGGGGAGCTCATATTTCATCCTAAAAGGAATAAGGAGTCACTGAGGCATCCTGAACAGGGAAAGAAAGAACATGGTCAATTCTACATTTTAATAATAGTAATTTGGCCAGCTTTGTGGAGGATGAATGGGGAAAGTATGAATGAAGGGAGCCCAATGAAGAGGCTTTTACAGTGATCTATATAAGAAGTAATGACAACCTGAACTAAGATGGTTGAGGTGTTAATGGAAAGAAGTAGATGTAACCCCCCCCAAAAAAACATTATTGAGATAGAATCAAAAAGTCCTTACTAGATATGGAGGAGGGGAATGGTGACAATGGAGAAGGAATGATGATTCTGGGGTTGCAAACCTGGTGGGCTGCAAAGATAATGGCAAATGTGGTACCCTCTACAGAAAGAGGGAAATTTGGAGGAAAGGGGGATTGAAAAGGAAAGATGAGTTCTTTCTTGAATATGTTGAGTTTTAGATGCCTAAGGGGTATCCAAAAGACTGTTGGTGGTACAGGACTGAAGCTCAGGAGGGAGATGGAGATGCTGAAGATAGTTGAATCAATAGATCTTAAAGGAAGGGAGGAGGGAATTCATTAGAGCACAAAGAGAAGAATGGGGGTAGAAAGGTCCTTTCAGGAGTAGAAATGAGAGTGAGAGGAGGAGAGAGGACAGATAGAGAACAGTTTAGTTTAGCCAAGATAGAAAAAACATGAACAGGGAATAGTAGGAAAGAAGGCTGGAAAGGTGAGACAAATTGTGGATGGCTTTGAATGCCATGATCTGGAGTTTACCTTATTTGATAGACAATAGGGAACCATGGGAGGTTATTTCAGTAGGAAAGGGATATAGTCAGAGAAGAACAATAGGAAAATGACCCTGGCAAGTGTATAAAAGCATGGACTAAAGAAGGGATAAACTGAAGAAAGGGAGACCAGACTACTACAATGGTCCAGCCAAGAAAAGATTCTCCACACTGCCTAGATTAGAGGTCTGGAATAGGACAGATGGTTGCAATGGAAATGCAAATGAGGGGGTGGATGCAAGAGTTATTGGCAAAGGAATGACTGACAGGAAATAAATTAGATATGGGAGCCAGAGAGAAGAAAGAGTCAAAGGTGACTGTGAGGTTATCAGCCTGATTGGTTAGGACAGTGGTAGTAGTATTCACAGAAATAGAGGACTTGGGGGAGGGAAGAGGGTGAATTCAGCATTGGTCATGTTGAGATTAAGGTGCTTGTGGCACAGGCAAATAGAAATATTCAGCAAGGAATTGGAAGGGATGAAATAGGAGCTCTGGAAGCAAGCCAGTAGTATAGATATAGATTTCAGAGTCATCTGCATAGAGGTGTTAATTGAAGCTAAGGGAGAGGGTGAGATCACTAAAAAGAAAGTATAGATAAAAGGGACAAGGGACAAGGACAAAATTACAGAGAATTTTAAGGAATGGGACAAAAGTGGCAATGGAGATATATGAGAAGGAACCTGATGATTTGGAAGAAAACCAAACCTGCATTTTCCCAGAAGTCAATCAAAATGGCATCAAGATGGAAGGAATGGTCAACAGGTTCAGATGCTTCAGATAGATCAAGGAATATAAGGAATGAATGGGGGAAAGATCATTGAATTTGGTGACAAAGAAGCAGTATAAAAGCAGAATCCTGGGGAAAGGGCCAGAATGAGTGAGGGAAGATTTAGGTGTGAATTGCATAACCATGCCATTCTAGCTGAGTTCAAGGCTCTAGGCCTGTGTTGGCAAAACATGGCACCTGTGTCCCAGCAGTACAGAGGAAACTACTCCAACTAACCCTCTCCACCCAGCCTGAGGACATTTTTTGCATTCTCCACCTCTCCACCTAGTAGCTGAATGTGAGCACTTCCTCCCTCCACTGTCTGGAGTAATGCAGGGCTCACAGGCAGCTTGAAGGTGAAGTTTGGGCACATGATCTCTAAAAGGTTTACCAACACTGGTCTAAGCAGAAGAGTTAGTCTTGGCAAAGAGGATAATCACTTCATACTCTAAGATTGGGGCAAGGTGGGAGGAAGATGGGTGGAGAAATTGAAAGGTTTGGTATGGGTGCAGGTAGATGGCTCAGTGAATTGAGAGTCAGGCTCAGAGATGGGAAGTTCTGGATTCTGGGCATGTCACTTAGCCCCCCATTGCATGTCCCTTACTGCTCGTCTGCCTTAGTACCAATATATAGTATTGATTCTAAGATGGAAGGTGAAGGAAGGAAGGAAGGAAGGAAGGAAGGAAGGAAGGAAGGAAGGAAGGAAGGAAGGAAGGAAGGAAGGAAGGAAGGAAGGAAGGAAGGAAGGAAGGAAGGAAGGAAGGAAGGAAGGAAGGAAAGGAAAGGAAGGATTGGCAGAATGAAGCAAGGTAGGCAGCAAGGTTGTGCAGTAAATAAGAGTGCTAGGCCTGGAATCAGAAAGACTCATCTTGGGGGCAGAGAGGTGGCTATGTAGATTGAGAGCCAAACCTAGACAGGAGGTCCTGTGTTCAAACCTGACCTTAGACACTTTCTAGCTGTGAACCTGGGCAAGTCAGTTAACTATGAAGGAAAGAAGAAAAGGAAAATTATCCTATTATTTTAGAACTCTACTAAAATGAAATGAGCTGCCCAAAATGGTAGTTTCTTTTAGCCTTCAATGGTGATCTCCAAGCAAAGGTTGGATGAATACTCATCTTGTATGTCAAAGGACATTATCACTACTTTTAAGAGTGCTATGAAAATTATTGGTTTTTAAATGCTTACCTTCTATCTTAGAATCAATACTGTATATTAGTTCCAAGGCAGAAGAGCAGTTAGATCTAGGCAATAGAGGTTATCTGATTTGCCCAGGGTCACACAGCTATTAAGTGTCCTGAGGCCAAATTTGAACCCAGGAACCCAGGATATCCTATCTCTGGGTCTGTCTCTCAGTTCACTGAGCCACCTAGATGCCTCTTGCTATGTAAATTATGGTTGACATCATCATCATTCCCTAGTTACTGGTTTTATCTCATCCATTAGCATGTAAACTCCTTGATGCCAGGGATTATCTTTCCTTTTGTATTTGCAGCCCTGGTAGGGAGCATGGATCTTGGCACTTAGAAAGCATCCAATAAAAGTCATTTTTTATTCATGAGTTCAACTAGATTCTCTCTGAAGTCTCTTGAAATTCTGATATTCTATCTCAGAATTGATTCATGCATGACAGTCTGTCTCTGAATAGACTGTAAGCCCCATGAAGGCAAGGTGCATGTCATATTCCTCTATATCCCATAAAGTGTCTAGACTTCAGTGGGGACAAAGTAGTTATTCAATACCAACGTGGTGGTTGGTATTCCTGCTAGTCATTTCCAAAAGACCAATCTCTTTGATACTACAGGGACATTTTCAGGAATAATTTCAATAGGAAACACAATTCTGTCCTTAAAGCTGCCTACAACAGAAAATAATAAGAAGGAGATTCAATCATGACAGTAGTCTGAAAAAAACATTAAAGGACAATATATAGAATAACTAAACATCAATTAGCTTTAAGAGGGAACAAAATGGGAGCAAATCCATATCCTTTTCTTTGTCAAAAATATCACTGCCTCCCCTATCTGGACAGTTAGTTATCTAACCAAGTAACAAAATACTTATGGAGCTTTCTCCTCAGTAAAATAAATCATCTATTCATTGACTCAACTGTCAAGGACTAGATGACCTCTAAGATTTCTTTCCATTGTAATACTTGGGTTCTATGGTTCCAATATATGTCTTTCCTGCAGGGAGCTTGGGCAGATGGAGAAATCCCTGTCTCCTGACTTCCAGTCCAAAAATATACTCACTTAACCACACTCCCTCTCTTCATAGTGTGCCTGTATAAGAGCTTTGATGAAATGTCTGATCCCAACATAGAGAAGTACTAGACAAATGCCAAATGCAATGGTTGCAGCACATGCTCCCCGCCATGTTGGAATTGACCATCTCATATGTCTAACCCAGAGAAGAGAGAGGGCACATGGGGGAGGCACCTAAGACAAATGACTCTGTATTATTATCCAAATGATTTGCATTTATTTATTAGTCTGCATGTTATATCCCTCCAGTCAAATGTTAACCCCTTAAGAAAAGAGATTGTTGTGTTTTTGTCTTTAGGCCTTCCATACTTGGCATGATGCCTGACATATGGCAGGCACTGATTAAATGCTTTACTGGATTGAATTGAATTCTATCCAACAAAGAGTCACAGATTCATCAAATGTCAGAGCTAGAGAAGACCCTTGGAGATCATCTAAGCCAACCCCTTCCTTTTACAGTAGAACCTTAGTCCTAGAGAAATTAAGTGCTTTGCTTGAGGTCACAGAGTTGACCAGCAGGAGAGCTGGAACCCAAACTCAGGCCTGTCTACACCTTGTCTGGTTAAATGATCATAAAGGGAATTCTCCCAGCCAAAATAAGACATTTAAATCCCCTGCACCATCACAGGAATGTTCAAGATGGAACAAAAGTTCCAATTTTTTCATCAGTTTACACACACACACACACACACATGTGCATACACACACACACACACACATGCACACACACACACAAAGAGACACACAGAATAGAAACTTCCAGAGTTATAACACCCATATGCAATTGTTAGGAACTCTTCATCTATGTTTTTTCTCTTGATAGTATAGTGAAGAAAGAAGAAGGTGGGTGAGTAAGGGCAATGAGAGGATCTGAGGAAAACTCTAAGTCTAATGGTTCCTAAAACCAATTTTTCATAGGCAAATAGAAATTGAAGAGTACTGGCCTGAAGAACAGAAGACTTCAGCTCCAGCCTGGGTCTATGTGACCTTGGATAAGACATTTCTAGTCACCCAGATTTCCTTTTTCTCATCTATAAGAAACCTCATCCAGTTGTTAGAAGGATCAAATGAGAAATACATGCAAAGAGCTCAAGGTATGAGATAAATTATTGTTATTATTGTTATTACTATTATTACTACTACTCACTATTCTGCTACACATTTTCTCTCTCCCACTAGAATGTAAGCTCCTTGGGATCAGGGACTGTCTTCTCATTTGTGTTTATGACTTCAATGCTTAGCTATAGAACTTGGAACATAAAAAGCAATTTAATGCTTTTTTACTCACTCATTCATTCATTCATACAATCATTAATTCTACTATTCCAACTTATTGTTCATTCATTCAAACATTCCTGATACATCATGACCCTAGCACACCAGACTGCTATCCTCCACTCTCTCCTGATAGGTCTTTACTAAAATTAATTAAAATGAATAAAAAAGTTTTCAGGGACAGTGAGATGGCACAGTAGATAGTGCACCAGACCTGGAGTCAGGAGGTCCTATGTTCAAATGTGACTTCAGATCCTTCCTAGCTCTGTAACACTGGGCAAGTCATTGCTCTTCTTGCCTAGCCCTTGCTCTTCTGTCTTAGAGTTGTTATGAAGACAGAAAGTAAAGATTAAAAAAAAAACAATTCCTTTCCATTAACAAAGAAACTTTTACCCCATAAAGAGCCTCATGATATTTCTCTTTTTCTTCAAGTCAGTGTGGATTGACTCTGGGTACAGTGTTCTTCCCCAGAGTCCTTGAGAGCAGCCAATTCAGTGTCACATCTCAGACACTTAGACTCCTGCTTCACCCCAATGCCAGGCTTCTAGGTTACAAGTTAGAAAGGCAGGTCACCCATTCCTTCAGAGCCCGACACAAAGTGGGAAGGAGAGAATCCATGCAGGGATTACTGAGGGGGCAGAATCCCATCATGTTAATAGAAAGAGCACTGGATTTGGAAGTCAAGGGACTGGGGTTTGAATCCTGGCTTTGTCATCTCTATGACCTTCCCAGGCCTTAGCTTCTTTATCTGTAAAAATGAGGATATTGGAGCAGATGACCTCTAGGGCCCCTTCCACTTATAAATCTATCATCCTATCATTTGTGGAAATAAAGGAGATTGGGAAAGGGTGGGAGAGCAGGAAAATTTTTTATAAATATAGATATAAATTTTAGGGATATTTGTATTTGTGTCTTTGGATAAATATACATATGCACATGTGTGTAGATTTAACTTATGTTTATATTTAAATATGCAAATACTTAGTTCATTATTCCTGAATAAAGAGTTTTCATAAGAAAAGAAAAGAAAAGAAAAGAAAAGAAAAGAAAAGAAAAGAAAAGAAAAGAAAAGAAAAGAAAAGAAAAGAAAAGAAAAGAAAAGAAAAGAAAAGAAAAGAAAAGAAAAGAAAAGGAAAGGAAAGGAAAGGAAAGAAAAGAAAAGGAAAGGAAAGGAAAGAAAAGGAAAGGAAAGGAAAGGAAAGGAAAGGAAAGGAAAGGAAAGGAAAGGAAAGGAAAGGAAAGGAAAGGAAAGGAAAGGAAAGGAAAGGAAAGGAAAGGAAAGGAAAGGAAAGGAAAGGAAAGGAAAGGAAAGGAAAGGAAAGGAAAGGAAAGGAAAGGAAAGGAAAGGAAAGGAAAGGAAAGGAAAGGAAAGGAAAGGAAAGGAAAGGAAAGGAAGGAAAGGAAAGAAAGGAAAGGAAAGAAACAAGAATGGACTAGATAATGGCTAAGGTCCATCCCATCTCTACAATTATTTTCCTACAATAGTTATCACCACTTCAGAATGCCTTCCTTTATTCCCTCTGCCAATTCAAATCCTAAACCATCCTTCAAGGCCCACCTCCTCCATGGCAATTGATTCCTTCAGCCATAGAGATCTTACTCCTCTCCCCCCCCAATAATTCCTACAAAATTATTTTCCTATCTGACCCATTATGTCATTTGTTCAGTTCTACCATGTATGTGTCCTCTATCTTTTATCCTATTCTGCTACAACCTATAGGAGAGCTTTTCTAATTCCATCAGTTGTGACTGCCCTCCAAATTATGTTAGAAGCATTTTGTCTATTAATGTTGTTTCTGCCAAGTACAATGTAAGCTCCTTGAGAACAGAAGCTGGCTGATTTTTGTCTTTGCATGCCAAGCGCCCAGCACACAGAGATGAAGCTTAATGCTTTCTGAGCTGACTTGAATTCATATCTGGATTCTATGCCAGTGGTGGTGGGGAGAGGAGAGAGACAAGGTCTCCAACACTATGTTTTATAGGATCAAAGATCTACCACTAGGAGGGACCTTGAGGCCATCTGTTCCAACCCTCTCATCTTATAGACTGGGAAACAGGGACCCATTGCCCAAAGTGACACCTGTAGTATGTGTTATTTGAACCCAGTCCCTGGAATCCACAGTCAATGCCCCTTTGTGCCACTCGCCCACAAAGCCTAGCACAATGCCTTACAAAAAGCAAATCCTCAATGTTTGATGAATGTTTTCTCTCCTCCCACAACCCCAACATACACTGAGTTTTAAAATGAAAAAATGAGGGGGAAACATTTCCATTTCCATCTAAAACATATTATGTAATTCACTAAAGGCTGTAGTTTCCTAAGGACTCATGTCCTTAATCTACTTACACCGGTTAGTCATTGCTTCTGGGAGATTCTTTTTCACTGTGACCCCCACCTCTATCTCTTTTCATTTTCCACCCTCCCCCCAACAATCCCCACTCTCTTCCCCTTCTAGCCTTTCTTCTTTGGGGAGAAGGGTCTTCCCTGAGTTTCAGCATCTTAGGAATTCCCAAACGATTTGGTACTCCTAGAATCTGAGATCCAGAAGACGCCTGACATCACTCCAGTCCACATCCTCTTATTTTTCCCAAGGGGGAAACCAAGACTTCTCCACCAAGAAAAGGAAGCCGTTTGCCCAAGGTCAAGCTGCAACTCAATAACACATGAGACTAGAACCTGGGTCTCCTGCCTCCCCACAGTCCACTTGTTTGTTGGCTAAGGATGCTCCGAGATGGCTGAACCCAGAAGGCCAGCTGTGGCTTTTGCTCTCTCCCCGGTAGAGTTTTGCTGTGTCAATACCGCAGCCACTGCAGAGAGCCAAAGGAAGGCTGCAGCTTTGCTCTGCTGACCTTGGCCACTGCCTGGGAGCCAGAGAACAGCCCAGACACTTTTTTCCCCCCACTGCACTCAAGTCACATGATTATGCAGAAACTAAAAGGGAAGAACAAACAACCTGTAATGGGTGCCCTAATTCCTTCTTGCAGCCTTAAACTAGCAGCCGATTAGGCTGTCTGCCTTCCAGCAAACTGGTTCGCTGGGCTGTGTCTCCCCCACACACACACACAGTCCACAGCATCTTCACAGCGCTGGAGAATAATTTGCTTTAGCTAATGCAGAATAGTGGAGCTCCAGACCAATATGGAAGAATGATTTTTTTTTCTTAAAGTGAACTGGGAATCAAGAATCCTGGGTTCAAATCTATGCTCTCCCATCTTCTGCCACAAACTAGCAAAGTGAAGGAATTAAACTATTTGGATGTTCCTCTGGTCTCTACTACAATCTATTGTTACCTTGGACAAGTTCCTTCCCCTACTATTACAGACCTAAGGCTGGAAGGGAGCTCAAATGCCACTCCAACCTGCTCATTTTACAGACACAGAAACTGAGGCTCAGGGAGATTGAGTCACATGCCCTAGGACCAAGCAACAAAGAAACAGAAGCAAAATTTGAACCTAGATCCATTGGCTCATAGTCAAGCATTGCATTACCTGTCTGGATATCAATTTCCCTCTGTAAAATGAGAAAGTACAACTGAGTACTCTCTAGGATTCTTTCCAATTCTAAAATTTTAGGAAAATGCTTAAGTAGAAGACTGAAATAGAACCTTGTTCTTGGTACAAGAATTAAATGCCATCATCAGTCCTTTGGTATCTCTTGTACTGTTACTGAAGTGATATCCTGAACTCAGAGGGCAGAGAGCCAGGTCTAGAGTCAGGAGGTCCTGAGTTCAAATTTGGCCTCAAGCACTTCCTAGCTGGGTGATCCTGGGCAAATCACTTAACCCAATTGCCTAGTCCATAGCACTCTTCTGCCTTGGAATCAATGATTCTAAGACAGAAGGCATGGGGTTTTTTTTAAATCACTTGCCAGCTTAGATTCTCAAAGTAGGGTCAAGAGCAGGGTCATCTGACCAAATGACCCAGAAGATTAGCACAAATGAGGAGTAGGGTATCAGGGATGGTTGGGAGGATGAGAACACATCCACAGGAGATTGAAGACAAAGGGCAAAGTGACATTGCATTTGGAGTCCAAAGACAGAGGCTCCTGTCCCCAGTCTACAACTATTTTTATGACTTTTATCCCTTCTATGGGTCCTCATTTTCCTCATCTGTAAAAGGAGACGGCTGGCCTAGAGGACCTCTGAGGTCTCTTCCAACTCAACCTATGACCCTGAATAAGTCACTCTATTTCCTCATCTGTAAAGTGATCTTGACAATGGCTCAGGGCTCTGCCAGCTGGAAAAGTCAAAGTTTCTGTTTTAAGTCCCCCAAGCATCAGTCAGGAAAATTCAGAGCAGAGTCGCCATCAGTAGCACAGCCAGACTCCTGTCCTAACTGAAGTCATTTGCATCGGACTCTGCAGCAGGAGGATTGACAGATGGCTGGGGCTTGGAGATCATTAATGGAAAAAGAAGCCAAACCTGTGAGTGTTCCTAGACCAAGGAGGGTACAAGCTAAGTGGTGGCATGAAGTCCGAGCAGCAGCCTGAAGCTTCAGAAGACACTGAGGCCTTCAAGCTGCAGGTGTGAATGCTATTATCTCAGGTTCTTCATCTCATCTCTTGTCATCTCAGACCCCCATTGATCCTCCAACACTCCAGCCCTGCTCCTCATTCTCAAGATCAACCCCCTCCCCAGCAAAGGTGCCCAAATTGGCACAGTTAAGGGTTTTACCCATTAAGATTTGGAATCAGAGAACACGGAGTCCATTCCCAGCTCTAATATTTCCTACCTTGGCCAAATGACTTAAATCTCTCTGCACAGCATTTTCCTCTTCTTTAGAATGAGGTGATGACCATGGAAACAATGGATACATTGATTACAATAACAGAAATATAAAGATGGAAAAGGAATGCTGTGAATGTAAAATGGCCAAGCTTTTCCCCAAAGAAGAAACAGGAAAAGTGGCCCCTCCCTTTTGGGCAGAAGTGAGGAATAATGCGAATGGAACACTGAATAAAACGGCAGCTTTCTTCAGTGAGTGGTTTCCTGAATTTCCTTTTTCTTTTCCTTTTTCTTCCTTGCTATATGGATGGCTCTTTGAGATAAGGAAGGGATACTACCCTGGTGATGGAAAAACAAGATGTCAATGAGAAAAAGTTTCTTTTAATGAGGTGATAGAAGGATATGACCCCTGAGGGCCCTTCTGGATCTCAATAACTGTATTGAGATCACAAAATGTCAATTCCATTGGAAAATTCGATGCCATTGGATCTGATTTTCCTTCCTGAATAATGGTTGTGATTGCAAGGTAATGAGACCACTTATGGAACCGACTGGAACTTAAATATCCAAATGAGCTCTATTCTCTTCCCAGCAGCCACCTGAGGATACCATAACCTTATTCCACAGAGATGGTCCTTGCTCAAGACATCTTTGGGAATTGCTTTCAGAGTGGAATGAGGAGAAAATCAGTCTTATTACCTTGTAGTCACAATTCATTTGGACTCAGAAGAAGATTCTCCCAGCTTGATTCCACCATCTTATTACTCAGGTTTAGCCCTGAATTGATGTTGGACACTATAAAAAGCAAATCCCTCCTTCAAGGGCAAAAATGTTCACTGGTGATATTATACAAGAGAAAAAGAACATTTGTCCAGTTCTGAAGGCCATTCCCAAAGAGGAATCCCTACGCTGTCCTTAAGCAATGGGTATAAGCATGAGTCTATCAGTCCCTAAGATGACGACTTCAAAAAACGTGCATGATACTCCTCATTTCCTGACTCTGAGAATTCTCACTGCCTCTCTCCTAGACCTGGGATTTTCTCCTTTGCCTTCTGGTTCCTAGCCTCCCTAGATTCAAGTCCCAATTAAAATCCCACCATGTACAAAAAGCCTCTTCTGATTCCCTAATATGATTTTGTAATTCTAGAATCGGAGATCCAGAAGATACTTGACATCACCCCCATCTTTTTCTCTCTTGATTGTCCTCAATTCATTCTGTATACATATCTTCTTTGCATATAGTTGTTTTTATAATGTATTTTCCCAATAGATTCTGAGCTACTTGAGAGAAGAGTCTCTGACTTTAACCTCTCTTTGTATTCCCAGCACTTGACAATTGCCTGGCACTTATTAACTGAATATCTAATATAAATAAATACTGAATAAAGGCAGACTAACTGTTGACTCACATGTAAATATATTTGCTAATTTATTTCCATCACATTTGACACCTATTCTATAAAAAATTAGAATGGGCTTTCAAACAGGATAATAGCTATAATAATAGCTATAATATAGTATATAGTATATATGGCAGAAATAATACTGTATACTATATTATATATTATACACCATAATAATAGAGCTAAAAGAGAGACTTTAGAGGTCATCTGAGCCAACCTGCTCATGTTACAAATAGGGAAATCAAGTGAGGCCTAAAAAGGGTAAAGAACAGCCCAAGGACCCATAGCTAGTGAGTGATTTTAATTCATATCTCCTGGTTTCTGAAACAAAAGACCTTCACTGTAATATCTCCAATTTTATAAAGAAAGAGGCAATTTGGTGGCTAACTGGATATAAAATCAGGCTTTGAGATGGGAGGTCCTGGGCTCAAATCTAGCTTCAGATACTTTCTAGCTGTGTGACCCTAGACAAGTCACTTAACCCCCATTGCTTAGCCCTTACCACTTTTCTGCCTTAGAACCAATACTTGGTATTGATTCTAAGAGATAAGTTAAGAGTTTTTTAAAAAGAAAAAGAAAGAAATTGAGCTCCAGCCAGGTGTAGGGGCTTCCAAAAGCTCACTCAGTGAATTACTTGCCTCCTTTGACAAAAGCACTAGGATGCCCTGTCATCACTGGGATGAGGGAGTGAGACCAGCTAAAGAGTACCCAGTGTGGTTAAGCCATGGGAGGCAGCATAGCCTAATGGGTAGGGCATTGACCTTGGACTCAGGAAGAGCTGGGCTCAAATTCTACCTTGGTTGTTAACTAGCTGTGTGACCCTGGCCAGCTCACTTCACTTTTCTTTGCTTCAGTTACTTCAGTACCAACCAAGGGAGTCTGAGACCATGACAGCCTCTAAAATCTCTCCTGGCTCCAGTTCTACGATGCTATGATTCATTCTGTGGTCAGGTCCTGCACTAGCAGAGCCAGACTCCAAGGCAGCAGGAGTAGCTTGGGGAGCTCAGGACCCCTTCTTATTCAGCAAACAGAAGCTTTGTGGAGAATCCAAGCCAGGGCAAGGAGCCCAGCACTTACCTCTGGGGGCAGCAGCTGCCCCAAGGTCACCCAGCTGAGCATGCCAGGTGCTCCACCCTGCTTACCTGGTTACCCCAGGATACACCACCCCCAGACACTCTCCTCCTTGTGCCACCTCTCCAGAGTCGCAACTAGACATTCGTGCTGTCGGGCTTTTTCTTTTTTTCCATTTGTAGCTCTAAGGGTAAGGCTATATTAATCAATCTGGGCTTCAATAGCTATGGCAACCAATGCTAAATGGGATATGAAGAGAGCAGTGGGAATGAGATCAAGAAGGAGATCAGAATGAGAGCACGGAGGTTCTCTCCAAACACCCACATTACTGTCTATTTCCAGTCAAATTCCCTGAGAAGGGGGCTGGGAGCCATAGACACAGGAACTGCACAAACCCACGGAGTAGGGGGCCCAGCTATTCCCACTCTCCAAGGGATCCACCTGCTGGATTCACATTACATGGACTAGAAACCAAGCCTGGCAAGGGCCCCTGCCTGTCACATGGCCTGAAGGCTGCCCTCCTGACATCCCTGACCACCCCTTTTCCTTCAGCCTAGTTTTTGTGTCCCTGGAACACCCAGACTTAGAGCCACCTGACAAAGGATACTGTCTAGTTCAACCTCCACCTTGGCCATGATTGACTAATAATTGCTAATGATTAATTACTAATAATAACTAATGATTGCTCCTATTTACATGGCAACTAGAGGGCTATCTCATTTCATCTTCCCAACAAATCTAGAAAGTAGGTTGCTATTATTCCCATTTGACAGATGAGGAAATTGAGGCAGAGAGTAAGTTAATTTGCCCAGTTAAGTGCCTGAGGCAGGAATCAACTCAGGTCTTCCTGTACAACCTAGCTGATCATCCAACTTGACAGTAATTCTGAGAGGGTCATGAGAAGTTGCCTCATAGAGCTCTCTAATCTTGTTTGAGAATAAAGAATCCCCTGTCCATACTCTATGTCAGTGAAGAGATAGAATCCACAAGAAAGGACCGGTTTCATCACTTCTATCCTGTGAAATACAGGGTTTATTGACTGGGAAACTGGGCTGATAAGGAAGCATGGGGACAAGTCCAGACTGACACTAATGAGTTATGAGGTCTTCAGCAAGATTTCTCTCTGGCCTCAATTTCCCCACTTGTAAGAAGAAGGGAGGAGAAGGGAATCAAGTTTAACTGATTTCTTCTCATCACTTCTAACTCTGAAAAGCTGCTCAAAAAAGGAAAAAAAAAGAAAAACCTCTCAGTTGCCCCACTCCTCACAGTTTCAGAGATTCAAAGCTAATCTAGTCCTTTTTACAGATGAGAAACCAAAGCCAAAGAGGCTAATGACGTGGCTAAAATATCAGTGGTGGTAGTTAGAGGTAAAGTCAGGATTTGAACACATGTACTCCAACTTCAAATACAGATCTCTTTTCTGCCCTAACAAGCAGCCTCTCCTGTTCCAGGCACTCAGAGATTTCCTACTTTTACTTCCTTCTTCTCCCTCTAAACCCTCTCTCCTGAGCCTTCTCCTGAGTGTGGTATAAATGATTTATGAAAGCTTAGCATGTGGCAACCACATGCTAAAATACCACAAGTTATTTTATTTTATTCTCCATCATCCAGCATCATTTGCTCCTTTTTCCAGCTGAAGAGCAGAGGTTAAGTGACTTCCATGAAAGCACACAATCAGTAACTCTGATTGAGGAAATATTTGAATACAGCTCTTCCTGACTCCACCTCCAGAATTCTCTCCATCAGACCACACTCTCTCTCTCAATAGAAGACATAAAGTGAATTTCAGACCTGGGAAATGATCTCTTTAATGAGGGGGTCTTCTAATTATATTATCTCTGTGGTTGCTCATTCTCATTCTCTGTAAAGATGTTCTGACTCCCTTTTGATGACTTGGAAACAACTGAGAGCCTATTTGACCCCCACCACAAGTGGAGAAATACAAATCATCTGAATATAGGGTCATGGAAGAACACTGGATTTGAAATTGAGGAACTTAGGTTCAAATCCCAGCTCTAGGGTTGTATGACCTTGAGTAAATCATGTGATCTTCATGGCCCTCAGTTTCTTCATCTGTAAAATGGGTCACTGGAAGAGGTAGTAACTTTTGAGCTCTAAATAATATGATTCCATGAATTTCTTGTCTTTATTTCTTGTTCCTTCCCATAAAGCACAATCATAAGAGGAAAAAGTGCAAAATGAGAAGCAGAGCATCTGAGTTCTCACTGTAGCTCTCTGCCCTTAATTAACTGTAAGATGTCAGGTAAAGTTATCTCTCTGAGCCTCAGTTTCCCCATGAGGTTGAGTTGGACTATTTCTTTCTTGGGTCTCTTCTAGCTCTCTGGTATCCTATGAGTTAGTAATGCTAAAAGGCTCATGTCCTTCTTGAAAATATGTGCCAAAAAGTCACCTGGGGAGGAGTCAGGAGCTTTGTCTCCCCCCACCTCTGCATTCCCCAAGACAGTTTGAATGGTGCTCTCCATTGGATGCCAAAGTGATATAACTAGCCTTCCCACTCCAAAGGGAGCTAGAGGAGGTTGGGGCCCCAGCTGGAGAAAAGAAGATCAGAAAGAAAGCCTGAAGTCACATTCTCTCCCATATATTGGAAAGCAGCAGCATGAACAGGGTGGGGAGCCCTGATTCGGTGGTCAGGCAGGACTGCATATGCCCCCAATTCACTCCCACTGACACCTAGAACATCTGGGGATTGAACCTGTGGCAATCCTACATTGTAACCTTCTGCAAGTCTCTGAGAGGGAGAAGAAGAGTGGAGCTGATGAAATGGATAGAAGAGTGGGATGGGAAGGAAAGGAACAGAAAAAACAACTAGGATGAGGGGAAGGGGGGAAGTAAAGGGGAAAGATCCCTCAATTCTGAGAAGAATCAGCATCACAAGCAGTTGAGAGGAAAGGTTCCACCATGCTTTCCTAGCTAGACAAGTAGAATTCTGAGCAGGCTAATGGTGACCTTAGCCTAGGGACAGTCCTGAGCAATCAGGTGTCTCAAGGGAACCAGCTCCCAGGTGCTTCATAGAAGTAGAACATTTTCTGTGAACCTCCAGAACCAGCAAGTTTAGGGACAGCTGGGTGGTGGGGGGGAGGGGGGGAGAGGGGGGGAATGGGAGGATCTAGTCCAAGCCTTGCCAGGTGCCACACTAACCAGGCTCCAGGGATGGTCCATACCCTCAAGAAGGGCAACTGAGCGGGGGAAATGTGCCAGGCATGGGCATTGGCTCACTGTCCATGCACAGGGAAAAAGGAACCCAAGGCTCTTTCCCACAGAATCTCAGTGGCTAGGAAGTCCCTGGGGCTAAGTCAAAATTCATCCCTCCCCTAGAATGCAGGTGTACCACACCCTCCCATCATCCATGCCCAATAGCTAGTTCACTGGGCAGAATGTCTTGGGCACCCTCATCCTCAAGGCAAAGCTGTGAGGATGGAATTCCAGCAGCTGGAACCATAAGACCTGTTCCCCGAGAGCCCGAAGTGTTCACTGACATAATGCAGAGAACTGGGGAGAACCAAGGTGAAAGGGACGTTTGTGCATCTGGGTTCACGAATGTGTGGGAGGGGGCGCGAGTACTCATGGGAGGGCACAGACAGGCACATGTCTGCCTGACATGGAGAACAGGTATGCATCTCCAGGAATGTGGGTCTTCATGCATTTCTGTGCAGGTATGGAGACAGGCTGCACTAATAAGCGCATGTCTGTCTGTCTGTCTGTCTGTTGGGGTGTGCATGTGTGCACCCAGTGGGGTGGGCACATGCCAGCCAGGCTCCCTCCAGCCATACCAGCCCTTCTTCCACCTCACCATCCGCAGAGGCAGGCCCTTTGCAACATTAACTCTTCTCGTCACCGAGTCCCAACGGCAAAGCCAGCCTAGGCCAGAGCTCCAGAGCCCCTCAACTTCCCAAGGCAAATTTCTCCCTTGTACAGTACATACACACTGCATGGAAGAAAAGAGCCTGAACACCACCAGCTCTTCCCACGCTTCAGGAATTTACTCAGTAACCAGCCCAGTGTGCACCGAGTTAAAAGGGCCCAGAGATCAGCCCTGGGAACGAAGCACCTCAGGGCAAGCCCCCGTCCTCTGGCTCAGCAAGCCCATGACTTACCTTCCAGAAGGCAGGCTAGGGATTGGCTCCTGACTCTTCCAGGCTCCTGAGATGGCCCAAAGTTCCCATTTCATTAAGTCAGGGGAAGTAACAGGCAGCAGCAGAGAAAAGCCCGCAGTTTTCGGGCTGGGTGGGGGCTTGGGGGTGGGGAAGTGACAGTAGGGAAATCAGATCAGGAGGGGACAGAGCGAGCCCCACACACAGAGCTTCTACTCCATCCACATCAAACAGAGAAGTCCCCGGCTCCCAAGCGGATGAAGGGACTGCTGGGTCTTTTACGTAACAAGCAGGGGAAAGCCAGCAGGCTCCTCCTTGGTGCCTGGTGACAGCCCTGCTTGGAGTTTGAAAATTGATGACCCAGGGTGATAGGGAAGCAGATGCAAAAGCCTCCGCTTGAATTTCTGAAGCTGTCCCTACACGTTCCCATTTGTGAGGGACTGTGGAGCAGCCGGGGAAGGGAGGCACGACCAGCCAGCAATTCACAAGAGGCTAGGGAGAACTCAGAGAGGGCGTTGGAGTAGCCCGAGAGTCCCTTCCATCTGCGCGGGCATGGAGCTTCTCTCAAGACCGGACTGGGAGCCAACATCCTCCCAAAGGCATCCTATTTTAATGCAGACCCGGGCTCTCTCTCTAACTACACCCTGCAACACAAATGGTGCAAAGCAATCCCTTTCCAAGCACATTAACCCCACCGCTGCCGCTGCCGCCAAACCCTCACAGGTGCCCATCCATCCCTTACCCAGTGACCCCCCAGCACTGCCCACAGCATCCCCGGGAAAGTTGCCCGGCAAGAACCCCGGACCAGCAGTCCCTCCTGAAGTCTTCTTGGACACCCTATGTATGACACACCACGAACCCACCCCCAACCCCTGCAAAAAAAAAAAAAAAAAAGCTAGTCATACTCTCAGTGTCCCCAGATTCCAAGCAAAGCTCACCCGGGCTGGGTTCCCTCCTTAGGAAATAGCTGGTTTGGGGGGGGGGGGAAGCTAACCCCTGCCCTACAGTGACTTTTCTCCCAAGCCCCAGGGCACTGCAATCCCTGGGTAAGCTTCAACCTCACCCCAAGGGCTATTGATTTGGGAGAGAACCTTGCCCTTCTAGCATACCCTTGCGTAATCCCATGTAAATGTGCATTACCTTCCTAGAGATTCCCAGGTCCCAGACCTAATGCCTGCCTGCCTGCCTGCCTGCCTGCCTGCCTGCCTGCCTCGGTCAGGCTAAGCCAAAGCCGCCCCTTCCGAACACACACACACACACACACACACACACACACACACACACACACACACACACACACACACAATTTCCTTCATCTGCTCCAAAAGAAACAGGCTGCCCAATAAACAAGCCCCCCAACGGCAGCCCCTTCCCCTCCCCCTCCAAAAAAGAGCGAAGGTGGTGGGGGAAGGGAAGAGGGGACAGCTTTTATTTTGATTTTTCATGCGGTGGATGTCGCTACTTACTTGGCTAACAAATCATCACCCATCCAAAAGGATTTCCAGTTGCCCAGCCGAATAATCACTGTACCGCATCTGGAAGGCGGTGAGAGGCTGGGCTAGCCGCCTGGAGTCCCTCTGCAGACTGTACCATCCTGATGAAGCAGGTAGGGGAGGGAGCTGGGATATTTATGAGAGCATCTCACCAGCAAAATGCAATCTCGGGGGATGTTTCTGCCCTCAGCTTAAGGCACTTGGAAGGGGGAAAGAAACGTGGCCGATAGAGTAAAGGGAAGAAAAAAAAAAGCTTTCTCCACCAGGAGGCAGGGGGACTGAGGGGGAGGGTGGAATCAACCACCATGTTGTTGTTTGTTCCTCTAATACGTCCCTTGGGATAACGACAAACACAGAAGATGGCAAACTCCCAGGAATATGCCACCTACCCAGAAGTGGGAGAAACCGTCAAGGACAAGGACTGTCAGGTTCGATCGCGATCCTGGGGGAAGGAAGGGAGGCAGTGAGGTTTGGGGTAGCAAGGGGAAGGGGTCTGAAGGCCTTTCTGCCTGCCGGGTTAAGAAGTCTGGACAAGGTACAGGGTGGTCCACATGGTTTGCCCAGGGAAGTCAGGTTCTAAAAGCCACCTTCTTCCCAACCAACTTGGTCAGACATTCATTCCTGACCCTGCAGAGCTGGGCTGAGCACAGCAGAGCAATCTGGAATCCCATTATCTGTAGGCAGGACCATTTCTAGGACCCTGGAGCCTGAGAGCTCTCTAGATGGGGTTGGAGTGAGCTTGGGCATGCTTGCAGGAGTCAGGACCCAGCACATGGCCCCACACAGCCCCAGTGTCCTTCCAGACAATTTAATTGCCCCTTCCTGCTAGGGCAAAAAAGGTCAGTCCCGCTGACCAGCCAGCTAGAAGCGGGAGCATCAACACCAGGGCCCTACATTCTCCCTTGCCAGTTCTCATGGGCTAAGGTTCTAGGATTCCCTGGGACTTTGGCCCGAAAAGAAGCCTCTCTGAGGGACCAGCTCTCAGCTCTCTCAGTCATCGATCCCTAGGGCTTCCTGAGAGATTGCAAGTAAGCATGTGCTTTTGTGTTTCCTGAATACCTGTTGCAAGGACGAAGAGTATGGGGTAGGAGACACATGTGGAAGGAACTGACAGGCTAGCACTGACTTACTTCCCAGCCATCCCTGGGACCCTTTGGGGGGGGGGAGGGTGCTATAAACTACAATAAGCTTTGAAAGTACCAAATATGGCCCAGTTTTCCCTCTATTTCACCTTAGGTACATCTGCCCCCTTTAAAACTGGAAGACTGAGGGGCAGGGGATTGGAGAGGAAGGAGGGAAGAAAGTTGGAAAGAGGTTAAGAATTCCAAGGTTGGGGGATCCTTTGGGATTCCAGTCTTGCTGACCCTTTCTGCTCTTAAACAGGTGGCCCACCTCAGGCTGCCTCACCCTAAAATGGCCCTGTTCCCCACCCCACCCCCCAAAAGACACATGTCAGTCTAGTAGACCCTTGCCTTTTCCAGGGCATGTGGCAGAAAGGGGAAAGAGAGGAAACCAAAATGCCTCTCTGTTCCTTTAAAGTTGGGAGCCATTCGGGGCCAGCCAGACTCCGTGACGGACAGAGCGGGCAGCTGCAGGCCAGGCTAGCTCCCCCATATGCTTGGAGAAGGAGCTGTGCTGGTGCTCTGTCATCCCTGCTCACAGGCTTGCTCAGAATATCAATTCGGCTAGTTCAAACCAAAAGTCTGCACTGCACCAAAATGGAAGCAATATAGAAGAGAAGGGGTGGGAGGGAGAGAGGGAGGGAGAGAGGAAGGGGGGGAGGGAGCAAGGCAGTGGGGAACAGCCAAGATCCCTAATCAGTCAAATCCGCTCACCTGGCCAATGAGAGGCATCGAGGACACCAGAGCTCCATGACCTGAGTAGCTTCCCTCTCTGTACCTTACTGCATTCCCTCCCCTCCATCCTTCATGGGGCTGTGGATGTCTTCAAGAGAGAAAGCTGGAGGGGACCTCCAAGGCCATCCAGGGAAACTCCTCATTTTGTAGATGAGGAAACTGAGGCCTGAGATAGGCCCAGGCAAGCAAGGTCATGCAGGGAGAAAGCATCAAGAGAGCTGGAAAGCCACCCAATCCAGGCTCTTCATTTTACAGGGGAGGAAATCAAGGACTGGAGATGGAGAAACTTCCCAAGGTCACACAGGTAGTAAATAACACAGGTCCCTCCACTTTTGATCCAGGCCTTTCCCCCTGCCCCATCATCTGAAGACACTGAGTGCTCTTCACATGACCACACACCATCCAAGTCAAGGATGAAGGCCAAGGTAGACAGAACAATCCCTGGGGGTAAGGGAAGGAGGGTGGGGGCTCCAGACCAGAGGTTTTGGAATCCTCATTCACATGGTAGATGAGAGGTGACTAATAAGGAAAGGAGCTCTTGGGAGAGGACCTGGTGGCTCTGGGCTAGCTAGTTGAAGAAAAAAAAAACCACCACAGATTCAGATCATAAAATATCTAACCCAGCTCTCCCCTACCCCCAAGCCTAACATAATGCCAAACCATCATTTACATGATAGGATCAAAGATTTAAGAGGGAAAAGCCACCTCAGTGTTCATCAAGTCCAATGACCCCATTTCAGAGATGAGATAACTGAGGTCCCTTTAGGGTCACAGAACTACTAAATGTCTAAGGCAAGATTTGAATCTGGGCCTTTCATATTCCAAACCTAAAGGACTTGCCAGTGTCCCACAATGACTTTCACACATGGCCCTCAAGCTACATTTTGCCTTTTAGTAATAACTGTTTTATCCTTTTTCTTCAAGATCCACCCCCATGTTTTAGTTTAACCTGATTTCACCTAGATCAATTTGCTATGGGAAAGGAAATACACAATCCTTCTCTGGACCCTAGGGGTACCCTCCCTGGGTAGAAGTACCCCTCCCCCTTGGGGCAGAGAGCATGGCTCAGCTCTCTGATTCTAGTCTGTCACCCTGACTCCAGAAAGCTGCCTGTCCTCAGCCAAGAGGGTGCTAGATTTCCTTCCATCTTGATGCAAGTAGCAAGCACCACTGCTTAGGAGAGATCCAAAGCCAAGCCCAAGTGGCTTACATATGGCTAAAGTGGGGAAAAGGTGAGTGGAGAAAATAATACACACAGCTGGAGGTAGGGGTACTGCCCAGGGAGAGAGTCTTTTTGTAACTGACTTTTAAAGGAAACTGCCCCAAGGCCAGTCTCACACAAGCAGAGTAGGCACTTTCCTACTGAGTGTAGGAATGAATGCCAAAAAAGCCAAAAAGCTTCCCTCTGTGCTTCACACACACACACACACACACACACACACACACACATACACCGGAAATGGGAAAGGTGCCCTGGGACAGGTCAGTGGGGCAAAAAGGGAATTCCACCCCTGGAGCCTTTTCCTACAGGGTCAGTCATTCTCCTGTGCTAAAGCCTAAATATTCCTGGAAGGATACAAGCCAATATCACTTTGGTGCAAAGGAGTTTATCAGATCCCTTCTAATAGCTGGCAGACAGCTGGGCCTCCAAGCCCAGTATGTTGGGGGGGGAGAGAGAGGGGAGGGGAGAGACAGAGAGGGGAGAGAGGGAGAGACAGAGAGAGAGAGAGAGAGAAGGAGAGAGGGAGAGAGAAGGAGAGAGGGAGAGAGGGAGAGACAGAGAGGGGAGAGGACAGAGAGGGGGAGAGGGGGAAAGACAGAGGGGAGAGAGGGAAAGACAGAGAGAGAGAGAGAGGGGAGAGAGAGACAGTGAGGGAGAGGGGGGGGAGAGAGAGAGAGAGAGAGAGAGAGAGAGAGAGAGAGAGAGAGAGAGAAGAGAGAGAGAGAGAGAGAGAGAGAGAGAGAGGAGAGAGAGAGAGAGAGAGAGAGAGAGAGAGAGAGAGAGAGAGAGAGGAGAGAGAGAGATGAGAGAGAGAGAGAGAGAGAGAGAGAGAGAGAGAGAGAGAGAGAGAGAGAGAGAGAGAGAGAGAGAGAGAGAAGGCCTGGACTAGGAATCAGGTGATCTAGGTTGGAGTCCCAGAACAGCCATTGAACAGCTGTGTGTCCTTGGGCAAGCAACCCCCTTCCCTGAGCCCTCAGTTCTCTTATCTATAAAATAGGGAGGGAGAAAGCTGAGGGGGAGGGGGTGTCATCACATTTTTAGCTGGATGATCTCTAAGGTAAGTTGTAATTCTAAGAATTTCTGATGGGGGGTGGAAAGTGTGAGGTCAGATTAAAAGCTCAGCCTGGAGTCCAGAAGCTGCCCAGGGAAAGCAGACCTTTATCTCCAATAATATTAAATTACAGGTGCCCAGGGAGGGCTCTGGGAGTGAGGACAGTCCATCAGGCTAGGGAGATCACCCATATCATAGCTCTGCTCTGAGCTGCTTTAATAAATCAAAGCAATGAAGCTAGTTCTGGGTAAAATGGTGAATCTTATCTGGGTGCTCTCCCATCCCAGAGGATTCCTGATCTTAATAAAGGTCAAGTCTAGTAAAGCTGATTCACCAGAATCTTAGACTTGGAAGGGGCCTTAAAAGATCCTCCAGTCTGGACTCTATGCTATACCAGCATCCCTTCTACAGTCTCCTTAACAAGAGACCGCTCAGCTTTGGTATCTGAGAACTCACATAAGGTATGAATAAGCATAAGTTCAGAATGTCAGAATTGGGGGGCAGGAGGGCCTATAGGGGCTATCCTGTCCAACCTACTCCCCAGGAAAAGACTCCTCCCCTAAAAAACATACAACCTGCCTCTCCCCCCTCTCTCCCTCTCCCCTTCTTCCCCTCTTCCCCTCTTCCCCTCTTCCCCTCTTCCCCTCTTTCCCTCTCCCCCTCTTCCCCTCTTCCCCTCTCCCCCTCTTCCCCCTCTCCCCCTCTCCTCCTCTCCTCCTCTCCCCCTCTCCTCCTCTCTCCCTCTCTCCCTCTCTCCCTCTCTCCCTCTCTCCCTCTCTCCCTCTCTCTCTCAAGACTTTCAGTTAAAGGAAATGTCCATGGTACTTTTGGCCAGCACAAGCAGCTAGGGAATGCAGTTAGAGAGCACTGGACCTGGAGTCAGAAAAACCCGAGTTCTAATTCAGCCTCCAGACTTACTAGCTGTGTGTCCCTAGGAAAGTCATTTTACCTCTGTTTGTCTCAGTTTCCTCATCTGTAAAATAGGGATAATAAAAGTGCGTACTTCCCAAGGTTGTACAGAGAATAGAATGAGATGGTGATTATAAAGTCCTTAGCACAGCACCTGGTACATAGTATGCACTATAAGAACGATGGCTACTTTTATTATTATTTTTATCTGTTAAATGTAGATAATAATAGCACCTACAGCCCCCCAGGGTTGTTGTGAAGATAAAATGAGATCATAATTGTAAAGCACTTAGCACAGTGCCTAGAACATAACAGTACTATATAAATATTAGCTAGTATGATAGTAGGAAGCTTTTTTCTCTTACACCAAGATTAAATTTGTCCCCTTTGCAACTCTGCTCCTTATTCTGCTTTTTGTGGTCAGGTAGAACAAATCTAATCCTTCGTCTTCATGACAATCTTTCAGATGCTTGAAGACAATTACCATATCATCCTCGAATGCTCTCTTCTTTGGGCTAAACCTCCTGAGTTCCTTGGTCCAATATATGTGTGGAATGAGTTCAAGGCCCTTCACCATCCTGGTAGGCTTGTTCCATTGCTCTGGTGGTTAGAAAGCTCCTGCTCATAAATGAGCCCAAATCTGTCTCCCCTTGGGGCTGCTTTCCATTAAAAAAGATAAATAAATCTAGACCATCTGGTCTTTTCAAGACACACAGTTGGGATGGGGGCTAGAGAGAGAGAGACAAGGTAAGTCTGTGGGGGCGATTCTGGGACATTAAAAAACTGGGTGTCCAATTGGATTCCAGGAAAGTTGGGAAGGATAGGATAGGGTCACACCTCAAGGAAGCTGGAAAAAGACTGAAGATCAAAATGAGGAAATACCAAAGGGGGCTGACCTTGGCATGAGCAAGGGATGACCCAAAGGAAAACTACAGATCTTGTGGAAGGGCAGGGAAGGTTTGGGAATAATGTCTGGAGGATGAAAGGCAGGGGGTGAATTGGGGTGGGAAGAGGAAGTAGTAGAAAAGGAAGGATTTCACTCTCATCCAATTTAAATAATATTTCTGGAGCCTGTGCTCTGTCTAGCCTTCTCCTGAGTTCTGTGGGGCATGAAAAAAAAAAAGCAGAAGTCTTATCTTCTACTCTCCACCTGGCTCAAGGAGCTTCAATGACTCCCCATTGCCTCAGAAAAAAAAACACAGACTCCGTTTTGGCATTTATTGTCCTTAACAATCTAATTCCAGCTTATCTTTCTTATTTTAATTCAATTTTATTTTCATTTTGGATTTAACAAACACTAAGTAAAATAAGCATTTCCACATACAGTTTAGAATAGAAACAGAGAATGATATGTGAACTTGTGATTCTCCATTCCCTAGATCTTGCTTCTCTTCTGAGGTATAATCAATTCTACACGTCACTTTACGAGCTGTCCTGCTTCTCTGTGATTCCTTCCAGCAGCCTATCTTTCCAGGTTGATTTGATTTCACTCAGTCAACATTCCAGCCACATCAGCCTACTTGTTGTTTCCACAGACTCAGCATTCCATCTCCAGGCAAAGCTTTGCACAGGCTTTCCCCCATGCCTGGAATACACTCTCTCTTAACCCCTGCTTCTTAGAATCCATCTCTAGCTTCCTTTAAGGCTCATCTCATTTGCCACCTCTTATGGGAAACCTTCTGGGTAGCTAGGTAGATAAAGCAGTGAGCCTGGAATCAGAAAGACCAGAGTTCAAACCTGAGCTCATACCCTACCAGCTGTGTGATCCTAAACAAGTCACTTTATCCTTGTTTGCATAAACCAGAGAAGAAAATGGCAAACTTCCCCAGTATCCTTGCCAAGAAAACCCATAGTCATTTGGTCCATGGATTGAGAAGAGTTGGAAAGGACTGAAAGAGGATCCCCTAAGCAGTTGGTGTCCTATTCCTCCACTCAAATGATTATGTTTGCATGTCATAGACCCCACTACTACCACCAATAGAATTTAAAACTTTTGACAGCAGATTTTCTTTCATTTTGTTTTTTTCATTCCTAGTACCTTGCACAAAGTAAGGATTTAATAAATACTTGTTGAATTGGGTTGTACTAGAAGTCAAGAGTGTTGTGGACCTGCCCATAATGCCTCTGGGTCTTGGTTTTATTTTCTGAGAAAGTCAGACCAGATCAAAGGTTCTTAACCTCTTGTGAAGTCACGGATTCCTTTGGCAGCTGAGTAAAGTATACAGATCATTTCTCAGAATAATGTTTTTCAATGCATAAAATTAAATATAGAGGGGGCAATCAGGTGGCTCAGTGGATTGAGAGGCCTAGAGAAGGGAGATCCTGGGTTCAAATTTGACCTCAGACACTTCCTAGCCATGTGATCTTATCAAAGGCAAGTCATTTAACCACTGCTGCCTAGTCCTTACCACTTTTCTACCTTGGAACCAATACACTGTATTGATTCTAGACCAGAAGATAGGAGGTTTTGGGGTTTTTTTTAAATAAAATAAAATAAGTTCGTCGACCCCAAGTTAAAAACTCCCTTTGATTAGACAGTCTGTGTGTGATTCTATGATTCTGAGGTTCAGGTCAAGTTGAAAGAGTCAAAGCAAGCATATGCATGAGGCAATTCAAAAATAATGTGTCTCTATACTCAACAGTTTCTGTGATCATGATAACAATAATAATTCACATTTATAGGACACTTTCCAGTTTATATAGCACTTTCCCTGAAATAATATGTGAAGGATGAAGCACAAGTATTATTATCAAGCCCATTTTATAGATGAGAGAACTGTGGCAACGAGCAGTTGAGTTATTTGTCTAGGATCACATAGCTAATTAATGTCACACAGGAAGGCAAGACTGGAATGCAGGTCTTCTTGTCTCCAAAGCTGACATGCTAATGACAGTGCCAGAAGTGCCAGATCAAAGAAAAATGGGTGGGGAAGGTGATCAGGAAACCCAGATAAATACCTTAACCCCCATCCCTACAGAATCATTTTCTTCATCTGCAAAATAGGACTATCAATAATCCCAATAACTACCTCACAAACTTACAGGCAAAGTGTTCTGTAAACCTGAGTTTTCATTGGAACAGGGAGGAGGCAGAAAGTGGGTAAGACAATAATTTGCATCCCAGTTTCTGACATTCCCAATGTAACTCTGAATGTATTCCTCCAATTCTCAGAGCCTCAGTTCACTTATCCGTAAAATGGGGGTGACAATGCTGGGATGGTCTCAGAGGGCTTGCAAACATTCAGGAGCTGTCCCTCTAATCAAATACCATCCAGTCTGGAAAAGAGCCAAAAGCCTTCCTTGGAAAAAAGAGTTAGATGTGGCCTGGAAAGAGATTAGAAACTCAATAGGGCAGCAAACTGATTTTATTTGGCTATTTTATCTACTTTGTTTCTAGACTCTCACCCCACCCCAGGACCTCATTTGCCTAGGAGGTACTTTGTTACAGTTACTTGCTGGATTATCCTACAAGGGTTTATGCTGTCATCCATTGAAGAATTGCTCAGCCTCCTTTTCTGAGGAGGTTCCCTGGATCTGGACGGGGTGGTGCACCTAGTCTAACCTTCACCTAGAGGTCAAGAGTCACCTCCAAAGCTATCCAGATGGTGCAATGGATGGAGCCCTGGTCCTGGAGTCAGGATGATCAGAGTTTAAACATAGGATTAGGGGCAGCTAGGACCTAGATTCAAATCTCGCCTCAAATATTTCCTAGCTGCCAGGTAACCCCAACTGCCTAGCCCTGGCCACATTTCTATATTAGCATTGATAGTAAGACAGACAGACAGGGTTTTTTTTAAATGAAATAAAATACTTGATAAAAATCCAAGATTAGACATTTTCTGTGTGATCCTAAGCAAGTCACTTAATTGCTATGTGACTCTATTTCCTCAACTGTAAAATTGGGATAACAGCAGCATAATCATAATAATAATAATAATAATAATAATAGCAGCAGGATAATAGCAATAATAGCATTATAGGGTTGTTGCAAGGATCAAATAAGATAATATTTGAGTTTTTAGGGAAATACCTGCATATAGAAGGCACTTCATAAATGTTTACTAGCTATTCTGTACCAGGCTTGATGCCAGTGATAGGAATTCAAAAATAAAAGTGACATCAAAGATGATTAAAAGACTCATTCTCCCCCACATTCTAGCCCATAAGCTCCCTGAGAGCAGGGGCTGTCATTTCTGTCTGAATCCTGGTGTTTCATAAAGTTTATTCTGTGTGCAACCTGTAAATTCTAAATGCAATATACCATTAATACCATTGTTGATGTTTGCATTATCAACAGTATGATCACTAGCAGCACTGGCAGCATCATCCCTTTCAGGGACTCCTAGTTAAAGGGTGAACTCTGGAAGCTACAACTATCATGTTGAAAAGGGATCAGACAACCTCTTTGGCTATAGACACAGCTGAGAAAATTCCAGAAAAGCAGATTTGGGCTCAAGATAAGGAACAATGTCTACCCAAGGAGAGTGGCTCCACAAAGTGTGAAAGGGAGCAAGCTCCCTATTACTGGAAGTTTTCAGGCTATGATTTCGGTGGATGCTGTAGAAAGGGTTCATGAGAACTAAGGTCCCTCCCAGGGCAAACATTCCCCAAGTCTCCAAGAATGAGGAATAACAGGTTGGAAGATACTGATGCAAATTTAGGCTGAAAGTAAGAAAAAAAATACTCTAATATTTAGAGCTAGCCATGTCAAAGTACCAGGAAGCTAGGTGACACAGTAGATAGAGTACCAGGTCCATAGTTGGGAAACCTAAGTTCAGATCTGGTACTGACTAACTGTGGGACCCTGGGCAAGTCACTTAACCCTGTTTGCCTCAGTTTCATCATCTAAAAATGAGCTGAAAAAGGAAAAGGCAAACTACTCTAGTGTCTTTGCCAAGAAAACCCAAAATGGGGGTGCAAAGTGGTGGATATGACTGAAATCCCAAAGTGGAATGAGCTGCCCCAGGAGGTGAAGGGTCTTCAAGCAAAGGCCATATGGCCACTGCTCAGCCATAAGGAAATTTCCAAGTTTGGGCTGTAGCAGATGTCTCTTCCAACAGAGATTCCACGAGTCTCAGATTCTACGGTTTCCTCTAGCGAATGCAAGCAGTATTTCATTTTTGTATTTTATTAAAATATTAAATAATATTAAAACATAAAAATATTATTTATACATATTTGGTATTTTTATCCCCAGAGTCTAACAGTGCCTGGCACATGGCAGGCACTTAATAAACGTTTGTTAATTCATTCCACTTTCACACCAAAATGTTGGCTAATGTGACCTTCGAGTTCCCTCTCTATCCTAGGATTCTATGGCACTGTCAGATTGTTAATAGAAACAGTTGAGGGATGTCAATCTTTCTTCCGGGATTAAACTGTCAGAGAATTGGGAAACGGTGTGAATATATATCAAGCACAAGAGGAAAAGGGCACCCGAATCCACCTGGGCTGGGTTCTACTTAACACTAAAAGATGTTTTGGCAGACAATGGGCAACTGTTCAGAACACTGGGTGTGAGGCAGCAATAAAAGGAACCATGATTGAGTCCAATTAGGGAGTCCTTATGTCTCTCACATTGAGATGAAGGTGCTCCACGGATTTAATGCTTTACTTTTCAGAGACCTCATAATGGATCCCTGGTTTCCAGTATCCGAAGGTGGGAGCTCACCCATGTTTTCATTACTGACTCCCCAATGACTTCATATAAATGTCTCACAGACCAGACATGTTTTTCAGCACTCGTGGACAGGCCCAGGCAAACCAACCATGCTCAAAAGTTCTTCAACAACTCCCCATGGCCAAGTAAATGAAGAATCAGCCTCTGATCCTGCCATTCTAGGCTCTGCAATCTGAAACCAAACTACCTTCTCCAGCCTTATCTCCCATTACTCCCCTTCATAAATCCTACATCCGAGCTAAATTAGCAGACCAACCTCTCATTCTTATCCTGTTCTTACTAGTCTCTAAGCCATTGCATATGCTGTCCCCATGCTTGGAATAAATGCCCAAGGTCCCAATATCCATTGTTCATTATGGTCTTCCATCTTGGAAAATAAAGCTGACCAAATGTTGCGTATGAATATGTTCTTATATCTATTATTACTTTCAAAGAGCCACTGAGGATAAGGAAGGTGGGGGGGGGGGAAGAGAGGAGGAGAGAGGACAGGAAAGGGGAGGAGAAAAATGAAGAAATTGTCCCGTTTATAGAGAGTTGCAAAGGACCTTCAAGTCAAGGATTATAGGGTCATAGATTCTGTGCAGGTAGAGACTTTAGACACCATTAAGTCCAACCCCCTCATTTTACAGATGAAGGGCCTTAAAGGCCAAAGAGGCAGGATGACTCACCCAAGGTCATGAATTACCCAGATCATAGTGTGACAGGCACAGACTTCAGAGGTCATCTACTCTAAACCCCAGATATTTTATTACCAAAGAATCTTAGAGGGAAATGGGAGAGAGGAGAGGGAGGGAGAGAGACTGAGACAGATATACAGAGACAAAGGTGAGAGAGAGAGAGAGAGAGAGAGAGAGAGAGAGAGAGAGAGAGAGAGAGAGAGAGAGAGAGAGAGAGAGTAGAAGTGAGCTATTGTCTTTCCTGGTAAAATGTAAGCTCTATCAGGTCAGATATTATTTCATTTTCTTTTCTCTGCCTCCTTAGAATATAGAACAATAGAAAGAGGACCAATTCTGGAGTAAGAGGGCCTGTATTCAAATCTTCCCACTGGTGATTACTATCAGTGTGTCTTTACTTATCATTCAGCTTTTCCAGGTCTGTTTTCTCACTGACAAAATAAGTTTGAACAACACAGTCTTAGAGATCCATTTCAAATCTATAGCTATGATACTTTAATACACAGTAGGTACTTAATAAATGTTTACTGACTAATTTACTGACAGATTCCTCTAGACCAACTGGACCAGAATTAAAATCTTAAAACTTACCCTCCCTCCTCCTTCCTTATATGTATAGTGTAGAGGAAAGAATACTAGACTCAGAGTTAAGAAGACCAAGCCTTGAATCTTGACTCTGTTCCTTGGACCTGTGTGAACTTGGGCAAATGGCTTCACCCATTTTGGCCTCAGTTTCCTCTTCTGCCTTGAGCTGCTAACTTCCTCCACAAAATAAAGGAATGGGATTAAATGACTAGTAAAGTCTCTTCAACTCTTGATCTGAGGTGATAATAAGTATATCACAGCTTTTGATAATAAGTACATCACAGCTTCCAGGGTTTTCCATCTTGGAAAAAAAAAGCCATCCAAATATTGAGAATGAAGATGTGTGTATATATATATATATATATATATATATATATATATATACCTCTTTTTATACCTTTTTTATACCTCTTTTTTATACCTTTTTATACCTTGTTTTTAGTTTCAAATAGCCATTGAAGATGAAGGAGGGAAGGAGAGGGCAGGAGGAGAGGAGAAAAATGAAGGGATTGACTTATATGAACTGATACAACGTGAAGTAAGGCAAACAAGGAAAACAATAAACATGACTATGATAGCAGTGTTATTGAAAGAATAGCAAATCCAAACTATGTCATTCTAATAACCAAACTGGACTCCAAAGGAGGGAGCTAGAAATGAATCCCCCTTTGCTTAGGCCATCAAACTCAGCCAATGTATTAGTAAGTTTGACTGAATTGCTCCTTTTCTTTCTTTTTGATTCATTGCTGGGTGAGAGAGGGGAAAAAGATATACTTGAAAACAAAGGTACTATTTTTAAAAAATATCTATGAAATCAAATTAAGAGATTGAAATAAATTATATCTAAAGTCTCTTCCAGCTTTCATGTCTCCCTGCAACCAAAATACTTGTTGTCCCTAGAACACCCACAGAGCCCCATGGAGCTCTAATGTTGACATACAAACACTTTCTGACTTATAGCTTCCTTTCTTTTTCCTGATCTGTGCTCTGTCCCCACCAAAAAGACTGCTTTGCATTTTTTGTGTTTTTTTAATATTCTTATTTGTTCTTTCTCCCCAGCAAAATGTGATTTCCTTGAGGGCAAGAACTGCCTTGCTTTAATTTGTATGTCCTTAACACTTAGCATGGTGCCAGGTACACAAGAAGTACTTGATAAATGCTTGAATGATTGCTTCTGGCCAACATACAAGATGCTAGGCTCTGCACTTTAAGGTTTTCCTTCCTCTTCTTCTCCCTCCCCCTAATACTGGAGCCTGGCAACCAGAATAATCTCAGGGGAAAAGAGATTGACAATCTAGTCAGAAGTACCTTTCTTTGGGGCAGGTGGATAGCTCAGTGTATTGAGAGACAAGCCCAGAAATGGGAGGTCCTGGGTTCAAATATGGCCTCAAACACTTCCTATCTGTGTGAACCTGGGCAAGTCATGTAACCCCTATTGCCTAGTCTTTTACCACTCTTCTGCATTAAAACCAATACACAGTATTGATTTTAAGGCTGAAGGTAAGGGTTTAAATTTTTTTTAAAAAGGAAGAACCCTTCTTGACTTTCTTTTCCAAAAGGGCTTCAGTGGATGCAACAGAGAGAAGACAGTGGGCATGCCCTCTCCTGAGACATATGTACAATGTTCATTCAAGTCCACAGAATTTATCATGGCAAAGGTCTAGATCCTAGAGAAATGGACAAAAACAAAGCAATCCTGGCTCTCCCTATGGAATTTATCTGAGGAGGGCAGCCCAGAGAAGCCCCTATACACAGAGAAATAAGTTTACCAAGTCATTTAGGGTGAGAAGAACACTAAATTTGGGAAGAGAAGTTATCAAAGAAGGTTTCTTCTAGGAGGTGACATGAACTGATCCTTGAAGGATAATTAGATTTCAAATAGCGGTTAGGAAGGAAGAAGATTCCAGAAATAAGGGAACAACCCAGAAAAGGTATCAGTAGTGGGAAATGGAGTGGTACATACAGACACAGCAAAAAGAGAGAATCAAAGCAATTCAGTTAAACTTACCTTCAAGCACATCAGCCGAGCCTGGTGGTCTAAGCAAAGTCCATATACATAGTTCCCAGCTCCATAGAGAAGAGAAAGAGATTCATTTCTAGCCCCCCCCCCTCCTTTGAAGCCAAATTTGGTCATTAGAATTCCATAGCTTGTGTTTGCTAGATTTTTTTAAATTTACATTGTTGTTGTCATAGCAATAATCGCTTTCCTTGTTCTCCTAACTTTGCTTTAGCTAGAGGAAAGGGCTGGAGAAACAGAGTAATGTGTAATTCATCTGTCAAGACAGTTTAGGGATTGATTATGGAGGGCTGTTTTCAGTGGCACCCGAGTAAAAGTAAGGCAGACTGTCCTGAGTCTATACAGCAAAGGGCCACAGATACATAAACAGAACAGAGATCAGTGCTGACTATGGGCAAGGGAAAGACTTCCTGGAGGAAATGACATTTGAACTGGCAATTGACCATTGGCATTTGAATTAGACCTTAAGGGATGATGGAACCTTTGCAGAATGAGGAGGATTTCAAGGGTCAGAGATGAAGGGTAGGGAATCCAGGAATCATGGGATCACAGATTCAGAGTTAGAACAGATCTTGAGGCCATCTAATCCAAACCCTCATTGGACAAAGGAGAAAACTAAATAAAAAGAGTAAAGGGACTTACCCAGAATTACACTGCTAGGAAGTGCCTGAGGCAGGGTTTAAATTCAGATCTTTCTGAAATCCTGATGATCCTGTGTTCTGTCCACCTATGCCACCTAGCTTGGGATGGGGAGGAAAGGGGTAGGTAGGAGAAAGGGAGGAGGTGTGGGGTAGCAGGGTTCAGCAATAACAAGAACACTGGGGCAGCTTAGCAGATAGAGAACCAGGCTTGGAGTCATGAGAACCTGAGTTCAAATCTAGTATCAGGCACTTCCTAGCTGTGTGACTCTCAGCAAATCACTTAGCCCCAACTGCTTTCCTCTTGATACTCTTCTGTCTTAGAAACAAGAGAAAATAAGAGTTTAAAAACAAAACGAAGACACCAAGGCAAGCAAGAGTATAACTGAGACTTTGAGGGGGAAGTGGAGCAATAGGAAATAGATCCAAGCCAATGGGTCTGGACTTTAACTATCAAGCAATGAGAAACTCATGAGGGCTGATGATATCAGAATAATCAGGTTGCAAAGTAGAAAAAAAATGTGTGCATGCCAACTTTGGAATCAGAGGGTCTAGGTTCAAATTCTGACTCTGCCCCTTACGACTCATATGGCCCTGTGCAAGTCAATTTCCCATCACTGTGCCTCGTTTCCCTCCTCCATAAATGAAAAGTTTGAATTCAATAATTTCTAAAATCCATTCAGCTCTTGCACACTAAGTGCAATTTGTTCTGTGTTCTGTGCCTGGGTACCCTCCATTCCTCCATGTACCTGTAAATCAGTGCAGTGGACGTAAAATGCAGATTGATATCCAAATCATTGCTGACCCATCTCTCTACAGTGTTTGGGAGTTCACCAAGGACTCTCCTCCCAAATATACTGTAAGGAAAGTAATACAACTATGGTTTTCTCCATTTGGCATATAAGGAAATTAAGAAGCAGAGAAGTGTCAAAACTTGACTTTGCCCATGATCACTCAGCCAGTTGGTGTAAAGAGACAGAATTCATATCCAAGCCTCCTGCAATGAAGCCTGGTGTTCTCCCAACATCGTGCTGCCCCAACACCAAGCTGATCATCCTCGTGTCTGTCTATACCACCCTCTCCAGCCTTGGACTCTGACCCAGAACTACCCAGGGCTCTAATACAAGTTTTCACACATTACATTGCCCCAAACCAGGCCACCCAGGTCACTTCCTAGCCATCATTACCCAACCACATAGCCACAAGCATACCATCCCTCCTTGATTCTTGGATTCTTTCTATTCAAATAGAAGCTTGTTAGAAGTCAGGGTCTATCTTGCTTGCCTCTATCCCCAGTGCTTAGCACAGAGCCTGGCACATAGGAAGAGGCTAATAAATGCTTTACCTACCTAACCATCCCTGGTCCCCTCAAAATTAGAATAGCAATGGAGAAAAGGGGTTAGGCAGCAATTCTAAAGTTGCTGCCTTTGCTAAAAACATTTTAGAGACCATTGAAGGAAGGTGGTCTTATTCCTTTCTTATCACTCATTTTTTTATAACCCTTACCTTTCATCTTAGAACTAATATTGTATATTGATTTCAAGGCAAGAGTGGTAAGGGCTAAGCCATGAGGGTTAAGTGACTTGCCCAGGGTCATATAGCTAGGAAGTGTCTGAAGCCATATATGAACCCAGGACCTCCCACCCCCTAATTTTTTTTACCCTAAATGGGATTCTCTATAGCTGGATCCTTTGTTTCATTTGCCAAGTGTAGCTTTGGGTGGCTTTTGGCCATTTCCCCAATTCCAAGCCTATAGCATCTCCAAGTATAAGAATGTGCCACCATTGAAGAGATTTGGAGGAACTCTTTTGGCCATCACTAAAGGATGTTATGAGTATGCCCAGCACATCTACATCCTTGTAGGGAGGAGCGTGTAGCCTCCCCATAAGCCTACTTTGAACAAGACAACACTCATTTGGATGGAAGAGGTCTAGTATGTCTTGTGGCTGGTTTTCCTTTCTGGTCTGTGGTTTGTTATTGTTTTTTTAAAGACATCTTCTTTTGAGGCCCAGCTGGGCCTTGGCTCCCCTCTCCAAAGCACAGCTGTGAAAGGAGGGCAGCCAGCCAGACTCACTTGATTCCAGGTACCTGTTCTGCAGTGGTAGGCCTCATCCCTTTTCACAGAATTGCCTTTCCTTTCTGGCATCACAACATGTCTTTTTGGTGTGCTGGGGAGGGAGGGATGCCAAACTCTCCTGACAAATGTGTGTGCTTGTTTCATATCCTGAGAGCCCCAGATAAGACTCCGAAACACCCACCTCTGTCCTGCTGGGGTGATTTTGAGAACAGGATGTTCTCGCCACGTGGCAGTTGTGGCATCTTCTTTCACTGATCAGAATCACAAAAACAATCACATAGGACTAGAGAGCCTTAAGGGTTATAAACCAATTTCCCCCTCTTGTTCTTTGGGACATAGATGGTACAGATATCCCCATCTTTCACATGAGAAAACTGAGTCTCAGAGAGGTAATAGATACACTTGGAGCTAGAAGAAAGGTGAGAGGCCATCTAATTTAACTCCATTTTATAGATGAGAAAAAATGACATGGAAAGAGATGGGGAAAAAATGACCCAAGTCTCAATCAAAACTAGGTCCTCTGAGATGAAACACACAGATGACTTAATGATGGCAGAGTTAATAAATGTCTGAACCCTAAAAGACTGCTTGAGATCTCATGGAGGCATCAAAGCAGCTCCTAAGGGATTCACTAACTCAATCTTTATTATTACACAGTCATGTGGGTGGGACTTACTCTTCTTCCCTAAAAGACTCCCAAAGAAAAGAGATTCCATATCATCCCTACCAAACAGCAGCTCCCAGAATCCAATGCCATACAAACTAAGTCCAGAAACCACTGCTTTGATGCGATTTGAAGGGAACCAGGGTTCCCCAGCTTTTCTTCCCATCTCTTCTCCACTTGACAGTGTTTTCTCATTTGAGCCTAACAACAATCCTTTGAGGGAGGAGGTGTAAGTATTGTTATTCCCATTTTGTAGATGAGAAAAGTGAGGCTCCCCAAAAATTGAGATTGGCCCATGGATATGCAGCACAGTGTCAGAGACAGTATCTAACCTGGTCCTCCTGAGTCTAAGTCATTGTACTATTTCCCAACTTAAATGAGCAGATTCAGCTCACTCCCTCCTGTTCTGCTACTATCAACCAGCTGGTCATCATCTTTCAATGTCAATACCACCATACCTTTGGGAAAAGAGTGGAGAAGAGAACACTTGGGGTTTATATGATCTCTCTCTTTATGGAAAGAAAGAATGATATTGAGGAAGAGAGTGTAGACACTGGGCTTGGGAAGAAGTGACAAAGACCTTACTTAGGCTTGAAGTCAGAGCAAATTGCCTCACAATTAGGGATTTTCCAAAATGAATTTGGAATGGAATCCTACAAACTGGGTCTGCATTCCAGCTTTGCCTTAGAGTATAATAATATAATATAATAATAATATTAGTATGATAATACTAGCCATGAGGAGGCAGCTGGTTGGCTCAGTGGATTGAAAGCTAGGGCTAGAGATGGGAGGTCCTTGGTTCAAATTTGACCTCAGCTACTTTCTAGCTGTGTGACCCTGGGCAAATCACTTATTCTCCCATTGCCTAGCCTCTACCTTGGAAACAATTTTTAGCATTGATTCTAAGATGGAAGGTCAGAGTTTAATAATAAAAATAACAACAACAACAACAATAATAATAGTAGTATTTGTCTCTCAGGTTAATTGTCAATAGTCCATGAGATAATGCAGAAGAAAATGCCTAGTAATGGAAAAGGGCTACAAACTTGTTAGTTGTTCCAATTATCGCCTATCTTTCCATTACTGATCCTTCCTAAACCGGGGAACAAACAAGATGATGTCTTGATGTCTCTGGTAGGAAAATATGCCTAATTCATTATGTAAAGAATGGGGCAAAGGATACCTAAACTGTTGGTCTGTTAGTACAAGTCTGAATGGCATATAGAGGTCCCCAAGGCAGAGGATTTAGTGCAACAGAAAGAGAAGTGTCCCTACAGTCAGCCTGGGTTCAAGTCCCACTTTTGATTTAATACCTGAATACTTGAAGCAAGGCACTTAACTTTCTACATCTGTTCACAGGTCCCTTCTGGCTTTAAATCTATGATCCAGAGTTGAAATTCTATACAAGGAAAAAGACAGATTTCTTCAAGTTCTGCCTAATCTCAGAATTCAAGAGTTGGAAGAGATCTCTATGGCCGCCCAATCCAAACCATACCCAAAGAGGAACCCAACAAATGACTCCTCCAGCCTCTGCTTGGAGACTCCCAGAGGGAGGAAACTACTCTCTCCCAAGGACACCAATTTCATTTGGGGATAGCCTTAACTATGAGGCAATTTGTACTGACTTCAAACCAAAGTAAGATCTTTGAAACTTCTACCCAAGCACAAACTGTCTAATGCCCCTTCCTCATAATCATTTCTTTACACCCTTAAAGAGAGATCATATAAGCCCTAAGTTTTCTCTTCTCCAGGCTAAGATCCTCTGCTCTTTTGACCAGTCTTCATAGGATAGAGTCTTGAATCACTGTCATTCTGGTTTTCCTCCTCTAGAGGATTCCAATGTCTTTGTTAAGCTTTGGCACTGAAACCAAGTATAATTCTTTAGTTGCAGCCTTTGTTGGTACAAAAAAAAATCATAGAATTTACAATGGAAGAATTCCTTCCTTCCATGCTATCAAAAAACCTAAGAAAAAAATAAGAAAAACCCTAAGAAAACAAGTTGCAGTGACATATTTAGTCATATAACTAGTTGAACTTGATAAATTTATATTAAGCACCTACTATGTGCAAGGAGGGCAGCTAGGTGGTCCAGTAGAGACAATGAGAGATAGGGTGTCAGGAAGATTCATCTCCCTGAGTTCAAATCTGACCTCAGACATTTACTAGCTGTGTGACCCTGGGAAGGCACTTAATTCCAGTTACCCAGCCCTTACCACTCTTCTTCCTCAGAGCTGACAACTTGGAATCCATTCTACAACAAAAGATAAGGGTTTCAAAAATCACTTAACCCTGTTGCCTCAGTTTCCTCATCTGTAAAAAGAGTTAGAGAAGGGAATCACAAACCACTCCAGCATGTTTGCCAAGAAAACCCCAAAAGAGTCAGACACAACAGAAAAATGACTGAACAAATGTGCAAGGAACTTGTTACAGACCGAATCAGGAAAGGAAATCAAATCTCCTTGAATTCCTGTCTTGAGCTATTTCCAACCTTAGATGTCATCTAGTCTAATCCCCTTCTTTTCCAAATTAGGAAAATGAACCCTGGGGAGAGGCCCAAGTTACAGAGAACCTTCTCCATGGGAACCTGTGAAATATGAAGAAATCCTTGAGACAAAAAAGAGCAGGAGCTCCCTGAGGACAAGAAGAGCACCATTTTAAAAAGCATTTTTCATCTTGGGGCCTGGACACAGACTACACCTGTCATCTGTCATCCAAAGACCAGTGTAGCTAAGGTCTGGGACTCATGAGAAGAAAGGTGATGGACTGTTCAATCAAGGGCATTCTCAAAAATCCACTTACTTGTAGAGACACAGAAATCTCCTTCAGCGACGGCAGTAGCCACACTGAGTAAGTCGCCAGTGCTGGAGATAGTCATTTCTGAAGGCCCAGCACATTTTCTCTTGGACTAGATTTGATATTTTATTGGCAAAGGGAATGCCCTTTGTAAGGCTGAACAACTTCATTTTACAGAGTTGCCTGGGACTTTGAGATGTTGTGTCTCATTCAGTCAGGTAACAATTATGTGTAAGAGGCAGGATTTGAACCCAGGTATTCCTTACTTAGTCTTCTACTAGCTATATCGTTCTGCCTCTCCCCTTCTACAGGGAAGGGTAGAAGAGACTTTATATATTTACTGAACTAGACTTGAGACATAGATCCATTGAATTCAAGATTGAAAAGGACAGAAGGGGAATTTAAGTGATACTCCTTTATTAAGCACCATTTATTAAGTGCCAGACTCAGGGCTGGGTAGAGGGGATACAAGTATAAAGAATGAAACAATTCCTTCCAAGGAGTATACATTCTAACAAAGGATGTGGCAAGGTATAAAAATAAAGGACAAATACATATAACATATATACAGTATAAAGTTAATAAACATTACAAATATTAATTACAAATGACAAAAAATGATTAGAAGGGGGCAGCTGGGCAGCTCAGTGGATTGAGAGCCAGGCCCAGAGATGGGAAGTTAAATCTGGCCTCAGAGACTGCCCAGCTGTGTGACCCTGGGCAAGTCACTTGCCCTCATTGCCTAGCCCTTAGCACTCTTCTGTCTTGGAACCAATACATAGTCTTGATTCTAAAATGGAAAGTAAGGGTTTTAAAAATAATTACGAATGTTACAAAGTAATTAAACACAAGGTTGTTGAAAGGATGAATATTCTCTAAAACAGCCCTGATGTTGATGGTCTGCTTTCTGTGCTGATGATCTCTCTAGAGCTGGCACAGAATAGCAGAAGGATAGAGCTTAGAGTCAGAAAACTGGAGTTTGAATCTGGGTACCCACAGCTCTTAGAGTGGTATAGGATCAATGAGATCATTTTTTTTGTGAAACACTTGGGACTGTGCCTGGCACACTAGGTGCTCTTTAAATGCTTATTTCATTTCCTTCTCAAGACCCCCAAGTCACCTAAACTGACCTCGCTTCAATGTAATTTTAATTGAATTTCAGTTATTCTAACAAGCTCCTGGGTTCTAAATGTAAATGACCGTTACCTTCCCAAGTATTTTATTTTGCTTTTAGGTAGCTCTAATTCTTTGAAAAGGGACAGCAAGGCAACACTGCACCTAGAGTCAGAAAGACCTGAATTCAAATCTGACCTCAGATACTTATTGGCTGTGTGACTCTGAGCAAGTCACTTAACCCTGTTTGCCTCAGTTTCTTTGTCAGAAAGATGAGCTGGAGGTGGAAATGACAAGCTTCTAAACAGGGTCATGAAGAGTTAGATATGACAAACACCTGAATAAACAATTGGATCATTCTCTTCATAAAGCCTTGGGGTATATAGTAAAGTAAACCTTTTAGATTTGTTTTGCTTAGTATCCAAAGGGAAAGAACACATAATGGGTAGAAGATACAGAGTCACATCTTTGCCACAGGAGGAGTCAGACACAGCTGAAATGACTCAACAATATGTCAAGCACAGGGCTCAGGGGCTTTTGAGATATTTCAATAGATCCTCACACCAACCCTGGGAGACAGGTACTGTAACTATTCCCATTATATAGATGAGGAAATTGAGGAAAGCAAAAGGATACATCACTGCCTAGGGTCACACAATGCCTCAAGGCCAGACTCCAAACCCAGGTAGTGACATTATTGATCAATCCCTCAGCACAGCACCTATTTATTATCTGTCAAGCTCTGCAATAGATCCTGAGATTCATCAATGTATCCAATTATAACTGTAGAGTGTAGAGGGTCCAGAGGAGATGGAGACGGAAATGACAGCAGCAAGGTCAAATCAAGTCAACAAGCATTTCTGGTTTTTTTCTTTCTTTCTTAGAGCCTTTCATTTTGTCTTAGTAACAATTCCAAATCCAAAAGGTAAGGGCTAGGCAATGGAGGTTATGTGACTTGCCCAGGATCACAGAGCTAGGAAGTGTCTGAGGCCACATTTGAAACTGGGTCCTCCTGACTCCAAAACTGGTACTCTATACCCTAAGCCACCCAGCTGCCCTAACAAGCACTTCTTAAGCATTTCCTCTGTGCCAAATACTGTGCTAAGTGCTAGTGATACCAATTCATGCAAAAAGAAAGATAATCCTCATCCTCAAGGCACTTACACTCTAGTGAGAAAAGGACACACTTAAACCTGGAGAAGAATATAGGTGGGGACATGATTGGTCTCAGCACTTTCCTCATAGTAGAGGCTCCAGGAGGTCCACAGTAGTGAAGCGATCTATCAGAGTGAGAAGGCTGTGAGCAAATGGTGGAGGAAGAAGGGACTACTTGATGCCCCTAAAAGCAAACCACATGGACAATCACCTCTACTGTCACGCCACACTGACCATGGGCCATACCAACCTACCTCACAAGGGAGAGAGGAGAGACAGAGAGAGAGAGAGACAGAGAGAGAGAGAGAGAGAGGGAGAGAGAGAGAAACAGAGAGACAGACAGAGACAGAGAGACAGAGAGAGAGACAGACAGAGACAGAGAGACAGAGACAGAGAGATGGGGAGGGAGAGAGAGAGATGGGGAGGGAGAGGGAGAGGGAGAGATGGGGGCTATGGGGGAGGGAGAGGGAGAGAGAGATATGGGGGAGGGAGAGGGAGAGGGAGAGGGAGAGAGATCTACTCTCAGGCTATGTCTCAGGGCTCCAGGACCACCACACTGAATCACTCCTTCCAGGTGGAAACCTCCATGCTTAAATACTGGTGGCTTCCCAGTGAGAATCTCTCTCCAGAGCCACAGAATAGGAATCCAGTATCAAATTCTCCATTTGTAAATGGTGCCATCTGGCAGATGAGGTGCTCTTATGGCTATTAGCCAAGGAAAATATTTTTAAGGTGGGGGAAGGAGGTGGGAGCCCTCAGCATCTTGCACCTGTGGCAATTACTATCCATCACACTCCAAAAGGGTTCAGGGTCAACCAAACCTTGAGTCAATAAGGAAAGTATCTGGTGTGTGAAAAGAACAACAACAAAAAAAAACCCAAAAGCTTTGCCCAGTGTGTTCTCCCAGTGCTCAAATCATTAATTCGGACTGGCTCATTCCACGTACATCAGCTGCTCAGATCCTTAGTGGGAAAGAAGGAAATAACCCCCTCCCCCATAACAGAATGGATTTTTCTGGGTCTACTGAAATCCTTATTAGGTCTAGCTCCAATGTAGAGGCTGCAGATGTCCCCAAGCCCCAAGTTATTTCCCACCCAAATCCAAATAAAATGGAACAGGGCTGGACTTCTCTAAAGTCTCCTCCAGCTCTGAAATTCTCTGATCGATCAGGGACACAAAGCTGAAAGAAAAGACAGCAAAATACCACAGAGGTTTCGAAGAAAAATCCTCACATTTCCCTTGATAGGAAGGGGGAAGAATATGACCATATTTCAGGGGCAATTTGCCATCTGTAATTAAACAATAGTCCTCCCCCTCGGGGAATGGGCACACACCTGGCCTGGCCACTTCCCCCCAAACCATCAGAACCATTACTGTCCAGGGGGTCACCTTTGCCTTTCTTTGGTTCCCCAGCACATAGCCCAGTGCCTGGCACACTGAAGCAACTTACCAAACATTAACTGGCTGGCTGCTTGCTCAGTGTCTAAGAAGCCCAAGCTTGGCCCCAAAGAAGAGATGAGAAAATGCCCCTCCCTCTCTCCTTCCTTTGCAGAGAGTGGAGAATTATGGGTATGGAACATGGACTATACCATTAGACTCAATTGATGTGATACTTCATTTTGCTGCCCTACTTTTTTTTCTTCTTTTAAAAAAATTCTGTTACAAGGAGTGGCTGGGTGGGGTAAGGGGGAGGGACTCTTGGGAAATGACAGTGATAGAAAAACAAAGGGTATTAATTTTTTTAAGGCCATGGCTTGAAAGCTGGCCTTCGTTTTCATCTGAAAAATGATGTGCGGTGGTCTAGGTTAGGGTGTCAAACTCAAACAGAAACAGGGAGTGTTAAATCACACATAAGGATCAAGCTGCATTTTGACTTAATTTTCAAATCGAATATTTTCTATGGTTATGAATGGTGTATTAAATTTCTATTTATTTTTTAATATTTCCCAACCACCTTTTCATCTGGTTAGGTCTGCGTTCAGACGTATTATAAGACCCCACACCTCTGACACCTCTGGCATAAAAGAATCTTTTTTTGTTAAATCCTTGCCTTCTGACTTAGAATCAATACAACAAGGGTAGCATTTGGGGTTAAGTGACTTGCCCAAAGTCATATTTCTAGAAAGTGTCTGAGCCATATTTGAACCCAGGTTCTCCTGACTCCAGGACTGGTACTCCATCCACTAAGCCACCTAGCTAGCCACTGAAGAGATCTTTACTAAGCTCCCTTCTAGATCAATGTTATTTTTAGTATTTTTGAGCATCCAGTTTTATACTAGAAACTATGGACATATAAAAATATATACATACACATGCAAATATAGACATACATATACATACATTTTCTCAGAGGTATTAAAGTATAAAACAAGCTCCTTAGGAATCAGGAAAAACAAGGGTTCAAATTTCATTTCCATCATTTACTAGCTATTCAATTCTTGGTAAATTAAAGTCTCTTAGCCTCAGTTTCCATATCTATCAAATGGCAATAATAATGCTCACAGTACCAATCTCATATGATGAGAATTCAAATGAGATAATGAACATAAAAGGACTTAAAAGCTCTCAAGCATTATATAAATAACAGACATATTTAAGATGTTGCCTCTGCTATCAAGGAACTTATAAACTAAAATGGATAATTAGGTTTTGTATCCATATGAAATTATTATTAAATGAGACATGAAAGGAAAAAGACCTATCACTCACTGATAAACTGAGTTTATTGACCTGGAGAAGTCCCAGTGTGCAAACTCTCTTCACTAATGCAAATGGGGCAGCTAGGTGGTAGAGGAAATAGAGCCCTAAGCCTGGAGACTCCAATTCAATGCACCCTCCAACATTTATGTGCTGATTAATCCTGGACAATTCACTTACCCTCTATGTGCCTCAAGTTTCCTCAACTGTAAAATGGGGATGATAATAGCACCTTCTTCCCATCCCCAATAGCACCTTGGCATCAAATGAGAAAATAACTGTATTTAGCACAGTGCTTGGCACATAATAAGTGCCATGTACATGTTAGCTATTATAATAATTATTATTATCATTTTAATCCTATTAATGCTTTGGGAGATAAGTTCTAGGAAACTGCCTCAGGCACACCACTAGGCTTTCTCCATCTCCCTCCCCTATTATCCCTTACACCCAAAGGAGCAGCTGTCTATAAAAGTGTCTTAAAAAAACTTAAACCTCTGTTGTTCCCTCTGTAGCTCTAGCCTTAGGACCAATGGGTCTAACATTCGCCCTCTCTGAAACTCCTCTCTTTGTACTGTCTCAATCTCCAATGCCCATTTGACCTACATTTTGCACAATTTCCTATTGGTAATGAGTTGGTATTTCTTGCTTTCTCAATGGGTAGAGAAAGGGTTGGGGGGAGGGAGAGAATTCAAAACCAAAGAGAAAATAAAAGCATATAAACTACACGAGAGAAGGGATTGTCTCAACTTTTCATTTCTATCCCCATTTCTTAGCAGAGCTTTTGCCACATAGGAAGCACCTAAAATGTTGGAGCATTTCTTGTCATTTGTGTACCTGGCAATTAAAGTGACTTACCCAGAGTCACACAGCTAGTACCAAAGATAGAATGTGAACCCAAGTCGTTCTGACTTAAAGCCCAGCTTTCCACCCACTTACTCTCTCTGTGGAACAGTAGAGCAGACATAACACAGTCAAGTACCATGAAGGCTCTGAATTACTATTGAGGTTGGGAGAAAAGAACAGTAATGGTGAACTGAAGCTCTCCCTAAGACTTCACAGAGAAGGGGATACAACAACCATGAAAGATGAGAGGGGAGAAGGCATATCAAGAGTGGGGGGAACCAAGAACAGCAAAAGCAGAGACAAAAATGAGCCTGCAGAGTACTGGCTTTGAGGGGTGGGCTAAAATCCCCTCTGATACAGCCCCAAAGGTCCAGGGTCTGAGGCATTTGGGGGTGGGGAGCAGGATTTATCCCCAAGAATGGTAATTCCATCTTCTGGGGAAATATTTGGCTTGGAAGATGGACAAAAGCCATTGGTGTGTCACGTTTGGTGAAGATGGTGTAGCCAAAAGATGCTAGAAGAAGATTCAAAGGCCAACTGAAGTTGGTGAGGTTACCACAGAGGAAGTAGACTATAGACTCATTACCCTAAATACATAATTCCAACAAGTACTTTCCCCATATAAGGATCTCCCCAACCTCCTTATATCCAAAATGGAATTTTCAATGACATGGAATGGAATTACCATGTCACCCCTATATTCTCTGACATGATCTAAAGAAGCTGAGGTCCAGAGAAATTAGGTGACTTGACCAAGGTCACAATAGTAGTGTCAGAGGAGGCATTCAAAGCCAAGTGCTTCATTCATTTTACCTCATTGCCTCCTGAAGATTATACCACTAACTAGTCTTGTAACCCTCAGCAATTTTTGGTATTCCTCTATCATCTTTAGGCAAATCTTACTAATTGACTCCAAATGGCTTTTGTCTATCTGCAAAACCTAAATCTTTCTTCAGAGAATTGATATCTGCCATCAGTGATGAAGACCCTATAGTGGACTCAGTAACAGTTGTTGGAAACAAACTAGCATTCACACATTCAAATAAATGACTTCTCTTCAAAGCAGTAGCCACCACCTATCACCTTGGAAAGTAACTGATGCATTCCTACCAGCCTCAAGATATTGTGAAAAAATCACTTGGAGGGGAATGTCTTTTAGAGTTTGGGGTATTTGGGGTTGGGAGAGAAAAGGAATACTAGACGCAGAATATCATCACTTGCCAAAATACCATCTTCCAAGGATTTAATTTCCAGAGACAGATAAAAGCCAATAAGGGCCCAATCCAATTAACAGAGAGTATGGATGAAGCTGGTCATCCTGCTTTGCATCTGCATCAAGGTAAACTAGAAAGTAAGCACTGGTTGTTCAGTGTGTTTGGTGAATGGTCTCTGAAGGCAGTTCTGAAAAAGGAAGCAGCATGGAACAGAAGAAAGACCTCTAACCTCGAAGTCAGAACCTGAATTCAAATTTGGTTCTGACCCTTATTACCTATGTACCTTGAGGGGAAATACAATAGTTTCACTCCCTAGTTCTCAGTTTCTTTATCTGTAAAATGGGAATAATAATAACCTCACCTATTATTAGGCTTACCCACCTCCCAAAATTGTTCTGAGGATCAAATGAGTTGACATGTGAATTTCACTTTGTGAGCCCACATAAATATTAGCTATTGTTATTAGGAATATTAGATCTAGGATCCCATTGAAGAACAGGAGGCATGATGGGAAGGTGCCACATTAAAAGAGCACTTATGCTCATTGAGGGCACAAATTTTGGCATGCTTCTTCAGAGACCTGATTAGTACAGACCCACCTCATTCAGGCTTATAGGTCATACCCATCCTTCACCCATCTACCCTCAAGCCAGGAATAACAAATAACAAAGGTCAGCTCCACCACTACTACCCAGAGGAATCATCCAAAGCATCTTAAGTAAATGAGAAATAGCATAACCACTTATTCAGATCCATTTCACCATGACTATTTATACTAAGAATAATTCCAGGCTGGGTCACATTGATCCATAGCAAAACGAGTAAAGTGGCTATGCTGGAATTAGGAGAATCAAAAGGCCAGTGTTTAAAGTGTCTTGGTTAACAGACAAGGCCAGTCATCTCTCATGTGATCTTTAGAGACTCCAATCTACCATTTGCAAATGGGAATATTTGAGCACCAGTTGGTTATGGGCTCACATCTGAATTTTAATCTCAGCGTTGGCACTCCTATTGGCAAGCCTTTGCCTATCTAAGGCTCCATCTTGTCCTCTATAAAATAGAGGGGCTTAACTAGATGAACTAAACACCCTTCTGAGCTCTAGAATTTGACAAACTATCTCATCTTATGTCCCAGTTTCTGCAAGGAGCCTTTCTTTGTCCTCCCACAATCCTCCATTGCTACCATCTTCTTTCTAAGACTTCTGTATATATCTTAAATGTTCAGATATATGTTGGTTGTAAGTGGTCTTCTCCCACTAGGATGTGAGCTCCCCAAGAGCAGGGACCATCTTTTGGGCTTCCTTTGCATACCCAGCACTTAGCACAGCATCTAGTTCATAATAAGTGCTCAATACATGTTCAGTGGTCAACGGTCTCCAACTCAGCCTCTTTAAAGGGTATACACAAAAGGATGAAAGCCACCCTATTAAAAGGAACCATTCTAGACACCCAGGATTCCAAGAACCTGAATAAAGCAGAACTACTCAGAGAAAGCCCAGGAAGTGCTTGGAAGCAAATGAGTTGTGAACCAGAGTTTAAGGCCCAGCTCTGTCACTGACCATTTGGGTCATTTTAAATAAGTCACTTCCTCTCTGTAAAAACAGTTTATTTCTCTTAAAACAAGGAAATTGGATTAGAGTACATCTAAGGACCCCTCTGCCTCTGACCCACTATGTTCTTAGATCTTTTTCTGCTCTAAAATTCTATGTTCTAAGGCCCCTTTCAGCTTTGATAGCCCATGTATTCTCGTGTTTCCCTTTGCTCTAAAATTCTGTGCCCTTAAGTCCTTTCTAGCACTAACATTCTATGTTTTCAGGTCCTTCCTACTATAAAACTCTATGGCTTTCTTCCATAAAAAATCCTTTACCATCTTTCTCTCACCTTGACCACCAATTCCATGTCCTCCGTGAGCAGTTGCCTGCTTCACTCACCTATATTTTTTTAATAGTTCTCAACTTCTATCTAGTATGCTTTTTTTTTTCAGTGAAAGGCTATTACTTCTTGTTCTGACCTCAATGACTAACATACATAACTGCCCTATTTATTATACCCCTCTGCATATAGTATTTATAGACAGCTCCCGCTCCCTACTCACATCTCTCTTCTCATGGCCACATTCCCTCTGCACTTGTACATTCTGATTTTCTTCAAGTCTTTTTCTTGATGGTCACTTAGCTCCAACTGTTCTTCCTGGCCCCCTCCCCTCCCCTCCACTCCCATTTCATATTCACCTACCTCTGGATCCACTCCCAGAATAATTCCTCTCTGAAATGAGGACGAGAGATAAATGAACCCCCAGACATGGGGCTCTTAGACCATCCCAGGAGCCTCATCAAAATGGTGTTGGAGAATGGCTACTGGGAGGAAAGGGGCTCCAGTCCAGAGTTTTAGTTCCAGTTCTATGATTAAGCAGCTGGCTCAGAATCCAGCTCTGACACTTATCTGCATGACCAAGGTCAAGGCACTAACCTTCCCAGAACCTCAGCTCTCCCCCACTCAGTCTATAAAATGGGAACAAAATGATACATCTTAACCTTCATCATAGAGCTGCTATGAGGAAAACGCCTTTGGCATCACATATAAAAGTAAGGAATATGGAATCCCACCTCGGACACTTACTAGAGGTGAGACCATGAGCAAGCTCTTTAATGTCTCTGAGACTCAGTTTTCCTCATCTATGAAAATGCCTGTAACACACACCTGAGTTACTGTAAGGCTCAAATGAAATAATGCAGCTAAAGAGCAATTTGTAAACTTTAAAGTGCTATTATTATTACTATTAACCAGTTATTCCCCATCAGTTCTTACTATTATTCATAAAACTTAAAGTGCTTTAGAAATTGTATGTTGTTATTATTGTTGCATTATTAATCATGAATACACTGCTAAGAATCATGAATTCAATCCAGTTCAACTCAATAAAGATTCAGTTATCAGGTTCTTATTGATACCATGTGCCAGACACTGAGCCAAGTGTTAGAGACATAAAAACAAAGGCAGTCCCTGCCCTCAGGAGGCTTACAGTCTTTTGGGAGCAAATAATATGTATGTTGAAATTGAAATGCAAAATAGGTACAAGTAAATTTCAAGAAAGGGGAGAAGGACACATATCCTTTAGGAAGGGCAATATAATAACAAAAGGACTAGAATTCCAGACGGCACCATGGAAGGTTGAGGAGAGTGACCCAAGATCTCTGGAGGGAAAGGACTGAGATGGATGGCAATGGAAGACGGGCTGGAAATAGGAGAAAACTGGCATTTCAGGTGGCAGAAAGGTGAGGGAATAGAAGGGAGGAGGTGGGGACAAGGAAGGGAGCTTCAATCATAATTGGCAATGACTAAGGATGAAGATTATAGGAAGACTCCCATAGTAGAAGGAAGGGAAAAGGTCATAAAATCACAGGCTCTCATTAAGTAAAAAAGACCTCAGAGAGCATGTAGTCCAACTTCCTCTCCCCCTGCACCCTTGACAGATATCAGTGTAGACTCTGTGGTTTAGGGGAGCTTATTACTTCCTCCTGCTTCTGAGGAACAACAACAAAACTGAGGGGCAGAAGGAAGAATCCTATTCAGGGCCAATAAAGGAGGATTCTTTCTACCCTAAAGAGGATGATAAGTAAAGGAAACAATAAACAATGAGGGCCAGTATGGAGAAAGAGTTCCTGTTATCCCTCCCATGAAGAGATATCACATTGGCTCTGGACCCTTACTAAAGAATTCACAAGAACACTCTGGTTTCTTCACCCAAGAGATCATCACTGAGAAGCCTCTGGGTTCCAGGGTCTAGTGAAGTAGAATTAGACAATTCCCAGCTCTGGCCACCAAGTCCCACCAAGATCCCTACGGATAACCAGAACTCCAAATGTTCTCTGCCTCATAGAGAATCAGTCTGAAAAGAGCTAGTTTTGGAGTCAGAAGACATAGTTTATAATCCTGATGCTAAGTTAGTCACTGTGTTACCTTCAGTAAGTCATTTCTCTCTCTGGACCTTCTTTATCAACAAAATGAGTGAGTTAGACTAAGTCATCACCAAGGTGCTTAAAGTTCCTAGGCTAAATTAATCAAACACTAATTTGTTTTTAAAAAATGATACACCAGATATTCCAGATAGAAGTAGAAAGAATGAAAGAATGCCCATTCAAAAGCATAAGTGCAGTCCACAGCAAAATTTTCAAGCCCTAGAGGAAAGGCTCTCAGAGGGAAAATGGCCTGTCTGTGTCTGAAACTAAGAGGTATGTTTGGCACACCTAATAAAGCATATGACCAAGAGTCCGGGGGCTGAAAGGGACTTCTGAGACCATCAATCCCAACAGCCTCATTCTGCAAAAGAGGAAAACTGAGGCAAGAGAAGACCAATGATTTTGGAGAGATCAGGGAATTCATAGCATTTAAAACTATCTTAGACATCTAATTACAACACCTTCAATTGCAAATAAGGAAATCTCTCTGGGCCTCAGGTAGATGATTCATCTAAGGTCACACATGAAGCTGTAGAACCAGAATCTAAAGTAGGCTTTGATTCCAAATCCAATAAGCTTTTCAAAATGGCACATTGTAACCCAAAGTTAGCAGCTAAGCCAGGTCTAGAACCAACCCTTCTAACCTCCAAGTCCTGTATTATTTCTACTGATCTCAGAATTAGACCAAAGGGCTTGTTATCATTGGCAAGTTGACAAAACTATACCTTTTTTAGATTTCAGATAGAACCTATTTTTCACTGCTAACGAAGAAGAATCACCCACTTTTCTCAATCTGACATGGCCTTTACAAAGCCTTATTGTTAAAGTTCATTTGATTATATCTGAAGGAAGGGATTCAGTGTGGACTAAAATGACTTAAAGGGTTTCAAAGCAGCCTGAGTAGTGAGTTTGTGATGGTCGAGTTAAAATGTTTTTGTGTCATTTTTTTTCGGTCAAATCTAACTCTTGGTGGCCCCTTTTGGAGTTTTCTTAGCAAAGATACTGGAGTGGTTTGCCATTTCCTCCTCCATTTAATTTTGCAAAGGCGAAAACTGAGGCAAATGATGTTAAATAACTTGCCTAGGGTCACGGTGCCTGAGGCCAGATTTGAACTTGGCTCCTTCTGACTCCAGGGCTGGCACCCTATCCACTGTATCACCTAGCTGTCCTCAATTAAAATATCCCCACCACAAAATCTCAGTAGATATCTAATCCAACTTTACCTGTTGTCTGTATTATAAATACAGCATAATCCAATTTTACCTTGTTTTAAATCCACATAATAAATTCCCACAGGCTACTCTAGTCCACTTGTGAAGTGAACACAAGGACAATGTGGAAACAGAAGGTGGTAATCAAATGATTTTGTTTGTAGGTATTTTTGTCCCCAAAAGTGTGGTAATTTCTTTAGCCACTTTATAGAATCATATGATTGAGTTGGGAGGCAAGTCAGAGTCATTTAGCCCTACTCCCTTTTTAGAGAAGAGTAAACTGAGGTCTAGACAGGAGAAGTGGTTTACCCAAGGACCCACAGCCAGTAAGTGGAATGAATGAGCAAATGATTGAATGAGAATTTATTGGGCATTATAAAAAGGACTGAGGACACAAATACAGAAACTGCATTATGGTCTCTGATCGTAAGGAACTATCACTGTAATAGGAGGAGATAACCCACAAGGGGCAGTGATGGCTGGAAAGGGAAGGTGTGTTGGACAGGGAAGTCAGAGGAAACCATTGGGTGATTGATCAACATGTCCTCTCCAAGAACAATTGTGCTATTTCATGAATGTTTATTGACCTTAAAATAAAAAGTGAAGGAAAGAGACAGAAAATAGGAAGGGCACCTCCTAGATATCAGAGGATACAAGATGGACAGAGAGCAGCCCAGTGAGGGTCTTTATCTATCTGGAAGGATTGAAAGGGGGGGGGGACTATCCTCAAAGAGTTGCCTATAGTTCAAGATCAGAAGAAAAAGCAGGATTGAAGAGACACGGCATAGAAGATAACCAGAAAGTAGCAGAAATTTAGAAGAGGCAAGATTCAAACTCCAGGTCCCTTCTCCCACTAGACTCTCATGATCTTGAATATTATTACTTTGATTCTCTACCTGAGAACCACATACCCTTATGGTTGTGACCTCAGTGACATAGCGCTCCTCTTATTTCTGGCCTCTCTCCTTATGGAAAATCGTTTCCTGAAAGTTTCTTTCAGGGTACAATCAGAAATTCCTTTGAGATGAAATAGAAATGTTCTCAAGGCCTAATGGGGTAAAGAAAGCTGATATTCTACACTGAATATCACCCTTCTAATAGGATTAAAAATAAAAAAAAAAACCTTACTTTTTGCCTCACAAACAATAAGGGTTAGGCAAGCAAGTTCAAGTGACTTGCCCAGGGTCACATAACTAGGAAATGTTTGAGGTCCTATTTGAACCCAGGTCCTCCTGACTCCAGGTCTAAGGGGAAAAAAAAAACTAGCTAGATTTAATGCAATTGTTTTTAAAGTATGAGTAATTAGATCCTGAGAGAGGGCTGAAGGAGTTTCCTTATGAGTAAGGTAAAGAATGGGGATGTGGGAAAAGGGAATTTATAATAATCAATTAATCCATCAACAAGCATTTCCTAAATCCTTATGATGTTCCAGGTACAGTGCTAAGAAATGGGAATTCAAAGAGCTGATAGTCTAATGGGGATCTAGATAACAACATGTAAATAATTAAACACATCTAATAGATATGCATAATATACGAGGAAGGACAGGGATAGCCTTAGAGGGCAAAGTGCTAGCTGCTAGGGGAGAGGGTTGGCTAATTCATATTTTCTAGTTCTTGGTCATATTCTAGATAGATGAGGTCGCTACAAATCGTAACATGAATCTGATGGAATATTACTGTGCCATAACAACAAACATGAGGGATGGATTCAGAGAACCATGAAAAGACTCTTATGAGCAGATGTAGAGAGAATCAAGCAGAAGTAAGAGAATAATCATGTTAATAATAATAATAACATAATAAAGTGGGAGCTGCTATATCCAATTTGTCAGTGATTGTGTACCAACTGACCTGACTTACCGTTTTCTTTTTTTACAAGGGGTGTCTCAAGGCAGATGGGAATAATACCCCAAATAGCTATGATATAAAAAAACAAAAGACAGCAGCTTACTTCATTAATTAAATAATATTGCAGAGTTCCAAAGATGTAAAGTAATATTCATATTTTTAATATCTTTATCTTCCCTTAGATTCAATACAGTATACTGATTTCAAGGCAAAAGAGTGGTAAGGGTTAGGCAGCTAATATTAAATGACTTACCCAGAGTCATACAGATAGGAAATGTCTGAGGCCAGATTTGAACTCAGGATCTCTTAACTGTAGCCATGGCACTCAAACCACCAAGCCACCTAGCTGCCCCTAAGTAATATTCCTATTAAATGCTTAATCATATGCATGCAGAAATACATACACAGGTACATATAATATAGTCTCAACAGTTATCAAGAAATAGAATTCAGCAAAAGAATTTCCTGAACTTTCCCCATCATTGTATGTCTACCTGGGGCCAAACTGGGTTAATGCCATGAGGCACTTGCCATGGGGCATAGGAAATGTATCCTCTATATAGCATGCCATGCCATTTGAACTGAGGGTAGAAGGTGCCCATTTATATTCTTGTCTCAAGAACAAAGTAAACTAGTAACAATTCATAATCCATAAGCATGGCCAGCAATACTACCATATTACTCTTCCTGGGTGCCATCTTCTCTCCCCAATCCTGAGAAAAGTTATATTAGTTGAGGAAGACTAAAATTCTTCTCCTGCTTTAGAAGTAGCTGAAGATCTTCAAAAATTTCCATTCAATCCAATCCAACAAGCACATATTAAGTGCCAACTATGGAGACAACTCAGTGGCTCAGTGGATAGAGAACCGGGCCTGAAGATGGGAGACTCTTGGTTCAAATCTGGTTTCAAATACTTTCTAGCTATGTGACCTTGGGCAAGTCACTTAATGCCAAAGTCTAGCCCTTATCACTCTTCTGCCTTGGAAGTGATACTCGAATCAATTCTAAAACAGAAGGTAAAGGTAAAAAAAAATGGCAGCCATGTACAAGGCACTGTGTTATGGCCAGAAAACACAAAGGCAGAAGAAAATCCAGTCTCCTCTCAAGGTGCTTAATCTACAGGAATGATATAGGATGTAAAAAAGATAAGCATTTAGTAGGAGATCACCTGAAGAGGGAGAGACTCTAAGAGCCTGCAGGATTAGAAAGCTCTCCCATAGGAGAAGCCACATGGACTGAGCCTTGAAGAAAGTGCAGAATTCTAAAAGATGAGCAGACAATTCATTCCTTTCAAAGGCATAGAAATAGGGGATGGCACACTGAGTTTAGAAAATTACAAATAACTCTATTTGGCTACAATATATACCATGTAAAATAAACTTGGAAAGAGTCAGATAGTAAAAGGTTTTCAATGCCAACCTGAGGAATTTTTATTTTTATTTTAAATAATTTACCACCAACGTGCCTTTGGCCAAGTCATCCAATCTGTGTAAAATGTAAAATGAGGGATTTGAACTCAAAATTCAAAGTTGCTTCCAACTCCAGCATTCTTGTCTAGTCTACTCTGTGCTCCAGAAGTGAGTTTCTGTTTGTAAAGCATCCAGCAAAAAAGCACTGAAAATAACCTTTCCATGGAGCAACCCCCAGCATTTGGTCTAAGGATCACAGCTTTGGAGCAGGAGGGGACCTTGGGCTTCTCACTGACCAAATGCCAGATCCCCAGCAGGAAGGAGCCTCTGCTGAACTACTTCTGTCCCTGAGGTCCTCCTCTGTGAAAGGTGGCATTATAGGATGAAGAATGCAGTGGTTTCGGCATCAGAAGGAGAGGGTCTGAGTTCTGGTTCTGATATTAGCTATCTGCCAGCCCATGGGGAAAAAACAGAATCTTTTTGAGCATCAGTTCCCTGATCTGGAAGATTAGAATAATAATAGCACCTCATTCACAGGATTATTGGGAAGGTCAAAATGGGATAATACAGGAGGATCTAGGTGGCTTAGTGGATTGAGAGTCAGGTCTAGAGAAGGAGGTTCTGGGTTCCAATCTAGCCTCAGACACTCCCTAGCTATGTGACCCTGGGCAAGGCACTTGGTCACCATTGCCTAACCCTTACTACCCTTCTGCCTTGGAACCAACACTTGGTGTCAACAAGGGCTTTTAAAAAAATGAATACAGCAATGCACTGATCTGAGACAATCCTGAAAGACATGATAGGGAAGGCTCTCCACCTCCAGAGAAAGAGCTGTTGGAGTCATCTTTCATATTAGGACATTTATGGTTTTATTTGGCAGTTCTGGTCATGTGTGACTTTACTGTTATAACAATGACCAATATGGAAGAGTGTGTTGCATGACAATAAAAAAATGAAAAAAATTAAATTAAAAATGAGATAATACACAATAATCAAACGTTAAGACACTATTTATATTGATAATTAGTACTGTATTTTTTTATCTTTCCATCTTATTTGATGGAATCCAAACAGAACCAGTCTTGGAACAAATCACTATTCTACAATTGTTCATTGATGCTTAATGTTCTGTGTGTAATTAGAATCTGTTACCCTAAAAAAAAATTATGATTCCACCCCACTCTCTTCCTGTTGTTATGTGCTGATGTAGACAGGATATAAATTCTGTGGAGTTCCATCTCTTGCTCTCTTGTCTTCCTGTTGCAACTCTGGTGCTGCAAGCTTCTTGAGCAGGTAGAAAAACTTAGTCATATGGTTCTATTTTGTTAGATAATAAACTTTATAAAATATACTTAAAGTTTGGGACATTCATTTAAATCTTACATTCATGGCAACCACAGAAGTAGGGTTTAGAACCTTTAATTCTCTCCAAGTACATACTTTGAAAAGAAACCATGTTTCTCTCATTGTGGCCTCTCTTTGTAGTTTTTTTTTTCCTGCTGCTGCTGATCTTGCCTACCTCCCTAATTGCCTGAGTGGTCCTTGCTGAGCCACTGCTGCTGCCTGCTGCTGCTGATTGCTGCATCTTTGGAACACACAAGATGGGAGTCCTTGGAGCCACTCTCAAGGGAGCTGGGAAAGTATAAATCCCTCTTTCCCTTACATTGCCAACACCTGTATGCTTGCTAGCTGCTGGCTTTGTAAGCCTGGATATGTTTCTCTTAGGCAATAATTAGCCTCCTTAAAGGGCTTTTACCTGAAGAGATGCTTCTACCTTCTTAACTCCCTGTTCACATGGCAGGGGAAGCAAGTGGTTCCCTGGCATTTTTTACTCCTGGGGGGAGGGGAAGGAAGGTTACTCTTCTAAACTATAGACAGGAAGTAGAATTTCAAACATGGCCCACTTATGAAAGAGCTGTCAGGCATTACCTATCTCAAACAGTTCCCAGTTTTAGGATGTCTTTTCTTCCTGCTATTCCTGGGTGCTCTGGTCCTTGTGATTATCTTGAAAATTCAGGGGAGAGATTCATCTCCCTACACCCTCTTGCCATTCTGGCCTGCCTAGTCTCTGTACCACATCCCAAATGAAATTTCTCCACACTATGCTCTCAGTGCGGAATTCTCCCTCACTATGGGAGATCCCAGAGGTGTGACCAAAGGAAACTAGATGGATAATGACCCTAGGGAGTGGAAAAAAACTTTAAAGAGTCTGGAGGTAAGTTTTTTAAGGGTTTTCAGACTCCATTGTTTTATGAAAGTTTCTGTATAAGAATTGGAAAAAAGGACTCTTGAATACAGTGCCTGTATCCTGTCACATATATTGTATTTGCTGATTGCTTGTTTTAAGATTTTATTTTGTTTGTTAAGTTCTGTTACACTGTGTCACTTTATGTTACTATGTTTTGACAATTAGCTATATGTGCTATTACATTGTCTTTATTTGAACCTCCCCATATGACTGGACTGGAAAAAATAACATTGTATCTTTGAGTTGTTTGTAAGGATCCATTTAGTAGCTGAAGTGAAGTGCTGTAGCACTATTATAATCCCCATCTCCACATTTATAAAAATGTAATGGATGAGACATAAAAATCATGCCCTATTTGGCTGTTACAGTCTCATCTGGGAGGTGGGAAGGTTTTCTTAGGGGATGTGGCATCTCTGGATGGCTCTCAAGAAGAGATTATTACCCAGGTAGCCTCGTGGCTTCTGTATGGTTTTTTCTATTTGTAACTCTTCAGCTTACTCTACCCCTCCACCAGAATGATCTAGATTCTTGGTGACATTTTAGACTCAAAAGGTTTTCTTAAATTAGCTGCTACACTACTGTTTTTTTAAACTATTTTCTTAGTGGAAATTAATGTCTCCTTAATTGATCCATGTGTTTGTCAATACCCTCCTCAGGAGGGATTGTATAATTCTCAAAAAAATTTTAGTTTTATCAAAGTTTTTCTTCTTTGAGAGTAATTTTAGGATAAGAAACTTGCTATGTCCCAGAATTCATGAAGTGAACTACTTGGAGAAGGCACCATGGAGATGCCTGCAGTAAACTGACACTGCACCGAAAGATGAGCTATAATGAACTTTTGGGATGTATTGAAATTGAACTGTTGGGGGTTGAATGCATTTGTTTTGAGTGTACATTGTTATGCCAAAGGGGACTACCTCCTAATTGTTTTTTTGTCAATGTGCCTAGCAATCATTGCTTTTGTTCTTTTTCCCTTTTATTCCCAAATTATTGCAATATTATGTTTATATGATCCATTGAGGAGACTAGTCTCCCAAAGGATCCCAGGGGAATTGTGTAATTAGAATCTGTTACCCTAAAAAAACTATGATTCCCAGAACCCCACTCTCTTCCTATTGTTATGTGCTGACATAGACAGGATATAAATTCTGTGGAGTTCTGTCTTTCACTCTCTTGTCTTCCTGTCGAGGCTTTGGTGGAGTAGGCTTTTTGAGCAGGTAGAAAAACTTAGTCATGTGGCTCTGTTTTGTTATATAATAAACTTTATAATATATAATACATGAAGTATTGGATATTAATTTAAATCTTACATCTAAGTCTACTGACCAGTAGAATTAATAGTAGGAGTAATAGTATTATAATAATAGCATTAGCTGTAGGAACAAGAAAAAAACAGCTAACTTCTCTGCCTTGAAGTTAGAAAGTCCTGGGTTTATTCAAGTCTTACCTCTGACACAGACACATCAAGTATTTGGGACCAAGTCATTTTACCTGATAGTTCTCCCAGGCAACTTTCTAGAACAATAAGTTACAGAGGAATTGCTGGCCTCCATTGCTGGAAGGAGTTTCTACATTATGAGTTCCCTGGGTCTATGCCAAAAAAATAGCCCCTTTTTAAGTTTCATAAGTTCATAGAATTAGAGAGAGAAAAGCCTTTAAGGGCCCTCAAATACAAGCCCCCTACACATACACAATCATTCACAGCTCACAATTCACTTAAGGTAATTAAAGGTAAAATTAAAGGTAAAAAGTCTAAAAGATATCATTATTTGGGGCAGCTGGGTGGTGTAAACGCCAAAACTGTAAGGATAATTTTAGTGTTTTGACTTAAAATCTAAATAAGTGGTCACCATGGGAAATTCCCAAAAATGAAAATACACAAGTCAGCTGGGGATTTATGGAGATTTTAATTAATAAAGAGAGAAGGAATTAAGGGAAGGAGAGAGGGGGTGGGGAGAGAGAGAGAGAGAAAGAGAGAGAGAGAGAGAGAGAGAGAGAGAGAGAGAGAGAGAGAGAGAGAGAGAGTTAATTTAAACTGCTCTGACTCAGGATGAGCCAAGCAATAGTTAAAGGCCTAGGCCAAGTGGCCTCCCTGAGCCTAAGGGAGAGAGAGTCAGTCTTATTACTCACCACAAGACCGTCTCCAAACAAGCTCCACTGAATCTCCTGAACTGAGTTCAGCTTTTTTCCTCAATTCAACTGACCTCCTTTTAAAGAGAATTTTCTCTTATGTCACCTCCCCTAAATTTTCACATCTACCAATCACAATAGATGCTTTTTTCCAGGACTGCCCATTCTTAGTTCTGATCTTCTTTGGTTCTCACCTTCTCTGGTTAGATTATATCTTCTGAGTACTTCACACCTCTTTGTTAAGCTTGCCTTTTGTAAGTTACTTGACCTTTTTATGTACTAATTTAACCTTTACAGATACTTAACACCTTTTTGTATTAGATCTAAAAATAGACCTATCTTAAGGTTCTAGCTTTACTGTAAGGTATGAGTTAGGGACTTTCATTGTTCAATCAGGAGTTTACAACTTTATCTTCCCCAAAGGCATTGTCTGAGTAGGGTGGAGTAATTTCCAAGTTCACAATACATTCTTGATTCTTGTTAGACCAAGTATCTCCATTGTTACAATAAGAGAATAGCTAGACCAAATCTTCTAAGGTATAGTCTGAGTAGTTTTTAAGATTCACAATGGCTCAGTGGATAGAAAACCAAGTCTGAAGACAGGAGGTCCTGGGTTAAAATCTAGCCTCAATACTTCCTAGCTGTGTGATCCTGGACAAATCACCTAACCCCAATTTTCTGGTCCTTACCACTTTTCTGTCTTGGAACCAATACATGTAATTGATTTTAAGTTGGAAGGTGAGAGTTAAAAAAAAAAAGATATTATCCTCTTCTGACAGGTGAGGAAACTGAGGCCCAGGAAACTGAAAAGGCATCCACAGTCACTTGTCTAAGTGGAACTCAAATCCTACATCTCCTAATTCTGACTCATAAAGTCACAGAATCAAAGTATTCTGAGCTGGAAGTTGTGATCATCTGGTCCAATGCTGTTCTGATTTTACCAAGTTTATAAGTTTTTATCATTAAGGAATGGCCCATGCAGGATCCAGTTCTCCAGTTCCATTGAACAATGCTGCCTTAACCCAGCAATTGTCTTCCTACTGCAAGTGAACCAACTAGAAATGCAAGAAAATTTTTTAAAAATCAAGGGTATCAAGACAATATCAAGTCTGGAGTCAGAAGGACCTGGGTTCAAATATGGCTTCTGACACTTCCTGGCTATGTGACATTTGGCAAGTCACTTTACCCTGATTTCCTAGCTCTTACTGCTCTTCTGTCTTAGCATTAACACTAAGACAGAAAGTAAGGGTTTAAAAAAATCACAAATATAGTCACTGTCCCTTGAAAGCTTATAATTAAAAGTGCCATCCATTGCCATGGGATCCAAGCATAAATATAGAATCTCTGGCCATCAAAGTCTCTCTGAAGCAAATTGAGAGCTAGGGTAGGGTAGTGGTTACAGTGCCATACCTGAAATCAAGAACTCCTGGGTTCAAACTTAGCTTCAGATATTTCCTAGCTCTGTGACCTTGGACAAATAAATCACTGAAACTCTCTAGCCCTCAATTTTGTTTTTTAATCTGAAAAGTGAGGGGCTTAAACTAGATCAAAGATCTCTTCTAGTTCTAATGTTTGTCCAGTGTCTCCTCGTCTCTGTCTCTGAGCTCCTGAAGTTCAGCTCAGTACCCACCTTCAGCAAGAAGCTATTCTAAGTCCTCTTTAATTTTTAGTGGCTTCTCTTTGACAATATATCCAATCTTGGCTATGGCTTGTTGGTACCTAGACATTCACTTGAGACAATAAGTTCCCCATGACCAGGGACTGCTTTCTGCCTCTCTCTTTCTTTGTATCCCTAGAGATCAGCCCAGTGTCTGGCACACAGTTGACTGGTTATTGTCCTAGAAGCACCTAACACAATATCTCCTGCCCAAGAGATACACCCCAGTCCTCATTTCACCCAACCAACTGGATTAAGGAGCCAGTGAGATGCCCTGGTACTGGGGCATGAGGGAGTTAGGAAGAGGCAGCAGTGAAAGTCTGTACTTCTTTTTTCACCAGTGTAGGATAAGGAAAATCTGAGGACTAGAACCTAAGTCCAGCCCTACTGCTCTGTCCATGACCTCCTGCTACCGCACTTTGCCACCTCCCCAGTCACATCTTTGCCTGATTTGCCAGCTAATTGCTGGGCCTTACCCGAGGACTTCTCCCGTTCCCTTTGCTGGAAGACACACAAATCAGCAGGGCAGGAAAGCAAGTTTGCCACTGGAAAGGAAAGATAAGGCAGGAGAGGGGTGGAGACCAAGAAACATGGAGAGACCAATCCTTGGCTGGGGAGCACTAAGTACAGTGGGAAAACTGGTTTCTAATTAACACCCCTGTGGGTGACAGGGAAGTGTTTGAATAAGGAGTGCAATGAGCAAAAACAACAGGATCTTGCCAGGGGAAGATAACAGGGCTTCTCCGGAAGACAGAAAAGAGAGAAGGGAATGTATGTCTACAGCCAGGAGTGAATCTAAACACAAAGATGAAGGTTGAGGCTGCACATTCACATGCAGAGATTTGAGGCTGGTAGACAGAGAAGTTGCATGGATGACGGTAGACTGCCCAGGAGGTGAGGAAGCTTGGCAAAGAGTGGAGTAATGGCAGAGCAGGAGACCTGGGTTCTAATCTTGACTTCCATGTATGTGATGTTGAGCCAATCATTCCTCCCCATCAACACACACACACACACACACACACACACACACGCGCGCGCACACGTGTGTGCGTGCGCACTGCTCCCTCCCTGCCCTGGAGCCTCAATTTCTTCTGTAAGAAAAAGCACTTTCAGTTTAATTCAACAAATCTTTAAAACTGTTCAGTCATTTCAGATTCTTCATAACTCCACTTAGGGTTTTTCTTGCTAGTCCAGTTCATTTTACAGATGAGGAAACTGAGGCAAACAGAATTAAGTGACTTGTTCAAGATCACACAGCTAAGAAGTATCTCGGGCTAGATTTGAACCCAGATCCTCCTGACTCCAGGCTTAGTGTTCTATCTACTCTACCACCTAGCTGTCAGACTAAATGGCCTCTCCAACTCCTTCCATCTTTGATAATAGACCAAAAACAAGTATGAGCAATGAAACAGACAGCTAAAACCACAAGACCTTCTTTAACTTCCTCTCAGCTTTCACCTTCTGCATTAGCCATGATCCTAAAAGGAGGAATCCTCCAAAAGGCAAGAATGGCATGGAATACATTCAGGAAGACTGAACCCACCATTCACAGTTCTTTACATGCTCTCATCCCACCTTCAGAGGGTTCCTCTGGAGGTGACTACGACCCCTACATCAGAGCAATAGATCCAAGAAGGAGGCAGCATATTCTCAGCTGACAAAAGATAGGATTCCCAGTAGGAGTAATACCACCAGAAGCTGTCTGTCCAAAGAGGGCTATGGCTTAGGGATAGAGGGCTGCCAGGCTTGGAGTTGAGAAGATGTGGGTTCAAATCCCTCTTCTGACACTTTCTGAGTGACCCTGAGAAATATTTTCCGAATCTCATCTGTAAAATTAAGATGATAATACTTGTGGTACATAGCTAGAGGAGGTGTTAAGCGGCTCAAATGAGATCATTTTCATGAAATATTTCAAAAACTAAAGCACTTTACTGGGTGTCCCAAATTTCTTAGAGAACTTTTAAGCTTTCATAGCTCAAAACTGACCTAAGATCTTGGGGATACCCTGTATAAATGGCAATATTTTATTATCTCCCCAGATCTATGATTTCATCTCCTAAGGGTCCTCCCATTAAGGATCTCCCTCTATCAATTAAAGATGACAGCTTTCTCTGTCACTCAGAGTCATGGAGAATTTTTAGGGACACTGCCAGGTCCAATTAAAGGTGGTAGGAAAGGTGGGACTCCTGGTCCTCTTAACTCAAAGGCCACTTTTCTATCCAGAACTTTGTAATGCCTCTTAAATGTCAGCTATTATCAGCAACATTCCCGAGAAAAACATGGGGGTGGGGGGAAGTGGAATTATACACATACAAGGGGTAATCCCTCCCCTGGGAGGAATCATGGCTGCAAGTTTACTTATACTTAATCTCTGACAACAGGTTAATGAAACAAAAGACCAGGGTGGTTCCAAGAGGGTGAGAAAAGAAAGCAGTGTATTGAATTCTAGCCATGACTCTCTAGGGATCCAAGTCCCCTTTCTCCCACAAGAGAAAATTCCTGACCTAAACCTCCCCCAGTTCCCAGGCCAGTTGAACAGAACAGTTTCAGAGAGATGATAACTTCAGGGGTCAGTGTGCCTCCCATCTCAGCTCCATCTAGGCTTTGATTGAAAGGATCATAGAATTAGAGGCAGGGAGAAACATTCAAGGGCCATTCATTGTTGGCCAACATTACAATCCAAGTGGTACTAGGATGCAGAGGATGAAAGGCCACTTAGAGGTCTTCTACCCCAGCCCCTTGTTTTACAGATGAGGAAACTGAGATCCAAAGAGCTTAAGTGAATTGCCCACAGTTCCACAGGTAGTAAGGGGCTGAGCCCAGATTTGACCCTAAGTACTCTGACTCCTGTGATGGGACTGCTCTCAAAGGGCACACTCAGGAGATGAGGTTTGCTAATCACAAAGGAACCAAGCCTATTTCTGTACTGGGGGGGATGCTGCTGGATGGCATTGGCCTTTGACCCTTTCTCCTCCTCAGACAGCTTGCTCAGTGATTTGAAAACAAAGATTCATTGTCATGAGAAAAACCTAATAGATTTATAATTCAAGAAACCCATGTTCCTACAGCATTTCCAGTTAATAGCTGGGTGGCTAATAGCAAATGATATCAAATTTTGCCTCTGTTTCCTCATCTGTAAAATGGGGCTAATGATACTGGACTTACCTCCTAGAGCTTTAATGAGGGTCCATGAAGCACTGTCATCTTGTCATTCCTATCATTAACATAATCATAATTAGGCAAATATACATTTATTAAGCACCTAATACATGCCAAGAACTCAGTGAAGGGCTGGGAATACAAACACAAAAATTAAACTGTTGTCAAAAAGGCTAACATACAGCATTTTAAAATCTTACCTTCTGTCTTAGAATCACTTCTACATATTGATTCTAATGTGGAAGAGTGGTAAGGGGTAGGTAATGGCACTTAAGTGATTTGTCCAGGGTCACCCAAACTAGAAAGTATCTGAGGCCAGATGTGAACCCAGGACCTCTAGGGCTAGATATCTATCCCTAGCTGCCCTTATATAAATTTTTTTTTAAAGATAGTAAAATGCTAGAGTTGGGAGAACCTGGGTTCAAATCTGGCTTCCAATATTTCCTAGCTGTGTGACCCTGAGCAATTTGCTGAATTCCACCTGCCTAGTCTTTGCCCTCCTGCCTTATAATTAATAGTAAGATAGAAGGTAAGGGGGAAAGGAGAGGAGAGGGAGAGGGAGAGGGAGAGGGAGAGGGAGAGGGAGAGGGAGAGGGAGAGGGAGAGGGAGAGGGAGAGGAGGAGGAGAGGAGAGGAGGAGGAGAGGAGAGGAGAGGAGAGGAGAGGAGAGGAGAGGAGAGGAGAGGAGAGGAGAGGAGAGGAGAGGAGAGGAGAGGAGAGGAGAGGAGAGGAGAGGAGAGGAGAGGAGAGGAGAGGAGAGGAGAGGAGAGGAGAGGAGAGGAGAGGAGAGGAGAGGAGAGGAGAGGAGAGGAGAGGAGAGGAGAGGAGAGGAGAGGAGAAATTAAGATGGCAAAGTGTTTATAGAAACAGAGATTTGTAGTTGAAAGAGACCTCAGAGGTAATTTAATCCAGCCCTCTATTTTACAAATGAGTAAATAGAGTCCAAAAGAGGTTAAATAATTTGCCTGTCCTTATGTAGCAGATATCAGTGGGAGGGATTTGAAGCCAGAACTTCTCAGCACCAGCTACTATTACATGCAGCCTTCTTTAGATACCAAAGCTCCTTTGAACCTCCCAATACCCCTATGAGATAGGTGCTATGATTATAAGTTATATTATAGACATGTAAACTGAGGCTCAGAGTGGCAGAGGAGTTTGAATGTTTGACTTAGAAAGAGCTGAAATCAAACCCTGTCACAGACCCTTAGTAGCTGTGTGACCTTGGAAAAGTCACTTAAATCCTCTTACTCTGGCTCCTCATCTGAAAAGTGAGAATAATAATAGAAGCTTATTATTAATAATACCTTACAGGGTTGTAAAGAGTATTAAATAAAATATGTAAAGTTTTTTTCAAACATTAAAATACTGTTCTTTTATATAGAGAACTATATAAGACCATAGAATCAAAGATGGAAGAGTTGGAAGCCATTTAGTCCAGTTTCAAATCCAACCTCAGATCCTTCCTAGCTGTTGAACTCTGAACAAGTCCCTTAACCCCTATTGCCTAGCCCTTGCCACTCTTCTGTCTTAGAATTGATACTAAGACAGAAGGTTAAAGAAAAAAGGGTTGATGGTAGGATTCCAAACCAAATCTCTTCCATGCACTCTTGGACCTAGATATTCTTAGTGGAAGCCTTGAATGGTGCCCAATTTCCCTCCCCATACAAATGGCAAAGATCTCAAGAACCAAGTATTTTCCCTCACAGGCCCTCAGGAGAATTAAAAGGTCACAAAATCAGATGGGAGAAAAAAGTCATCCTACCTCACTCATCCAACCCCCATTTTTTTTAAGTCTGTGTTCCATGTAGACTAGGAAAATCAAGACTCAGAATCACCAGGTGAGCCAGCCTCGCCTGGATAACTATTTCTGCAAATTAAAAACAACCATTAAAAACAACTGCATCCAGAATTCCCATGAGCAAAACTTGAAGAAGCCACCTAGCCAATAGGAGTGTGAGAGGGCCAAGGGAGCTCCAGGTCACAGCTGGGCATCCCAGGGATTAGAGAAGTTAGCAGCCTGCCCTAGATCTAATAACAATCTGAACAGAACCTACCCACAACCTTACCATTTCCCAAGCATAATCTTCTAAGGCAGGACTAGAATCATGCCTGGCTCACATTTTACATGTGAGACATAAAGATGTCAATGATAATAATGAAAGATAGCATTTACATAGAATTTTAAGATTTGCTAAGCTTTTTAACACATATTTCACTTATCCAAACAACAACCCTGAGAGGTAGATACCATTATTATCCCCATTTTTTGGATGAAGAAACCAAGGCAGACAGGCAAAGTCCCTTGCCTAGAATCCCATAGTTATTAAGTGTCTGAGCCTGGATTTGAACTCAAGTCTCCCCAACTCCATATCTATCACTCTATTGATTTGGCTGCCTAAGAATTAAAGGACATGTCCAAGGACATACCACTAATATCAGATGTCCTCTGAAAACCTCCTGACCCCCTAAGCCCAGCGCTCTATCCAATGAAGTAAATGACCGAGATAAAATAATAATGAAATACAAGTCCCAACAGCCAAAATTAATTATCTTTATCATGTTTATAGGATTATTTATTAAATGGTCTCCAAGGTCCCTTCCAACTGTAAATCTCTGATCCTATAAATACGTGATAAATAATCCTATATTGATTATCATATTCTTCTGTACCTACCAAGGGATAAAGCCATGTCTCAGGTGAGAAAAGAAACCAGCATCAGTAGCCAAATGGCTAAGAGATATTGCTTCCAAGTTCATGAGGTAGTTTAGTCTTCTAGTTTAAATAGTATTTAAACTTGCTATCAGTCAATTGATCAATTAAGCAGCTTTTCTTAAGTCTATTATGCACCAAGCATTAGTCAAGAGACCTAGGATCAGGGCAGCTTAGGACCTGGAGATGGCAGGTCCTGGGTTTAACTGGGGCTCAGACACTTCCTAGTAAAGGATTGAGAGAGAGAGAGAGAGAGAGAGAGAGAGAGAGAGAGAGAGAGAGAGAGAGAGAGAGAGAGAGAGAGATGTAGGATCATAAGAGAACAGATTAAGAAGCCAAGGGAACCTCAGAAATCATCAATTTCATTTTTGGGGTGAGGAACTACATATCGAGACAAGACTGGGATTTAACATCAGATCCTCTTCAAATCCTGCCTGATAAGTCACTGTGTGATCCTGGGCAAGTCCCCTCTTCTCTATAAGCCTCAATTTCCTTATTTATAACATGTGGAACTTAGACAAGATGATTGCTAAAATCCCTCCTCAATTTATCATCCTGGCGTTCAGAAACCATAATAGATTCTACAGTCTAGAAGAGAATATATTCTCTAGCCTAAAAGAACACAGTCCTCCTGAGTCCCAGGAGTGTCCTGTCCACAGTCACAGTGATTTCTCCTCTAGCCTTTTATGGACATGTCTCAGCAAAACCACTCTCTCCAAGAAATCCCATTCAATGATCCCTACAAAATGAAACTGGGCGTGGACCCATCCACCAATGGCCAGTCAGAAATTTCTTCCCCTGCCACCATGCACAACCATGTGTTCATCTCACGACAATCCATTTGGCATGGCAACACCAGCAGCGCACACACCTCACTGCAGACCCTTCTCCTCTGGGGGGTCAGGCCATCATAGGTCTCACACTCATCCCCCAGAAAAAACATTGAGGGGTGAGCTCCCCAGCCCTCCCTTTCATTCAATAGGTACAGCCCCAGACTCACAATCAAAACCATCTGACATCTGCTACTTGTACGAGTCTCCAGGTCTTGCTCCGGACAGGGACAAGTCTTGAACTATTGGCCGCCAGGGTCAAGGTGACCAGATTAAGGCCAGATCAACTCCTTCCTTCCCTCCTCTCGTCAAGCACAGCCTCCACTTCTACCCTTTTGGGTCTGAAGCACCGGGAAGAAGGTTGTTCAAGGATGGGTGCCAGCCAAGTGTGACTACCACAAGTTGCAGGCTCACAAGTTGGCAAAACAGTGGCCCCTGCCAAAGACAACAGGGCTCAATGGGGTAATTCTCAGCTCCCCCAATTTCCTTCTTATTTCACTCAGGCTTCTGTTCAAATAATGTTTCTGATCCTATCAGCAAAATGACTTCATCCTCCATTACCTGGAACTCCTTTTGTTCTGAGGACTTACTGTAATTCAGGACTGTACACTGGGAACAATGAGAGCAGGGAGAAAGGGGATTCAGATTTATTTTATAAACTTAGCCAGGCCCAGAGAACGGAAAAGTCAAATGGGAACAAGTCACATGAGCCAGTCTCTGGAGAGACTCCAGGAAGGTACCTAGTCGGCCCGGCCCGTGGGGGAGGGAAGGGGCTGGTTCTAGCAACAATGGACCTTCTCTAGGAAGCCTTCTAGGACTAATGGGAAAACAAAGAGGAAGTCAATTTCTCCTACCCTGTTCTGTCTTAGAGTCTGGTAGAGCTGCGTTCAAATCCCATCTCAGATAAGTGTGACCCTGGGCAAGTCATTCTTAGCATCCTCTCCAGGAAAACAAGGGGTCTGGACTTACTGGCCTCTAAGGCATCTTCCCATATGCATGTTCCTTGGACCCTTGCTCATCATCCCATAATATGCTCTTCCCACTTTCCTCAATCCAAATGGAATGGAAGCATACTCATTTCATACCTGATCATCTATCCCTTGTTTATGTATCACAAGGGAATGAACTGTTCCCAAAAAAAGACACTTGCCAAATAATTGAGGCATACCAAGCCAAAGCAATTTTGTACTTGACCCATGAATAGAAACAAAATGTTATTTTTTTTTAGTTTCTCTGAGCAAATTTATTCTCAAAACAATATGTCATAGAGTGTAGATAATCACACACACAGAGAGGGGTGGTAGAAACAAAACTTTTAAGTATATTTCCTGCCTTCTTTAAAAATATTCTGAACATAATTTGATCTTTCCTTGTTGATTTAGGGGGTATCCAATATAAACCCCAAAGGGGTTCTCTAGGATACAATAATACTTTCAAGGCTCTCTTGCTGCTACCACTTACAGTACTTTTGAAGTTCTTGTGTCTGCCTTTCATTTTTTCCTGCTTTTTATTATTTTTTTTATTCTTTTTTATTCTGCTTTTCAGTCTTCTCTTTTGGTCAGCTGCCATCATTTCTTCCTACTATTGGTTAGTCTAGCTGATCTTAACTATCCTTTTAATGTACATACACATTAAACAGGCTAGGAAATATAATAATTGTGACTTTAGAATTGTGTGTAAAGTAAGAATCAATAGATTCTGAATGAGAATCTGAGAAACTTCCCAATGAGTGAAGTATATGACTTCTAAGGCACAGACATTTGTGACATAAAAAGAAAGCTTCTAGGGGCAGCTAGGCAGTTCAGTGTATAGAGTCAGACTTGGAGATGGAAGGTCCTGGGTTCAGATCTGACCCCAGATAATTCCTAGCTTTGTGACCTTTAACCCACATTGCCTAGCCTTTAGTGCTCTTCTGCCTTGGAACTAATACTTGTATTAGTTCTAAGAGAGAAGATTAAGGGAAAGGAGAGAGAGAGAGAGAGAGAGAGAGAGAGAGAGAGAGAGAGAGAGAGAGAGAGAGAGAGAGAGAGAGAGAGAGAGAGAGAGGGAGAAAGGGAGAAAGGGAGAAAGGGAGAAAGAGAGAAAGAGAGAAAGAGAGAAAGAGAGGAGAAAGAGAGAAAGAGAGAAAGAGAGAAAGAGAGAAAGAGAGAAAGAGAGAAAGAGAGAAAGAGAGAAAGAGAGAAAGAGAGAAAGAGAGAAAGAGAGAAAGAAAGAAAGAAAGAAAGAAAGAAAGAAAGAAAGAAAGAAAGAAAGAAAGAAAGAAAGAAAGAAAGAAAGAAAGAAAGAAAGAAAGAAAGAAAGAAAGAAAGAAAGAAAGAAAGAAAGAAAGAAAGAAAGAAGAATGAATAGGAAAGGAAAGGAAAGGAAAGGAAAGGAAAGAAGAGAAGAGAAGAGAAGAGAAGAGAAGAGAAGAGAAGAGAAGAGAAGAGAAGAGAAGAGAAGAGAAGAGAAGAGAAGAGAAGAGAAAAGAAAAGAAAAGAAAAGAAAAGAAAAGAAAAGAAAAGAAAAGAGAAGAAAAGAAAAGAACAGAGAAGAAAAGAGAAGAAAAGAAATCTGGCTTTGAGAGGATTGTAGATAAGAGACATGGGAAGAACTATGAGCAATGAACAAGCAAAATCTATCAGTGAAAAATTTTTAAGGTTTCTGTTTAGCCAAAATAATTCTTTTCTAGATTTTCAGCTTTATTTTCAATTGGAAAGATAATCAGGTCAATAACTTCTGGATAAGTGAATTATGATCATTTTTTTCTCCCACAGGGGTATTTTCTCATGTCTCAAACCATATCTGGAAGCCAACTGTATACTGCAACTATGTCCAGCATATGGTCACACCTGTCCAGCCCATGCCAAAGACAAGCAGGGAAAATTCTCAGGTCAATGTCTTTCTTTGTAGGGCCTCATTGGCTTCTGGTGCTCCACAATGGGCTGGTCTTTGGTTGGTAACTAGAAGCCACAGGACACCTCATGCTCTGCCAGGACTGTAAGGGAGAGCAAAAATACCCAAGAACAAAGTAGGAAGTTGAGTTTATGCCAACCCCATCAATCAAGCACCACAGTGGCCTCTGTTTGGAAGAGAACAGACGCCTAGGCACCATGGATTTCTGGGTGTTCTGGCAGACACAAACATAGGAGTGGTCACACAAGGGTCAGCTATCATCAGACTCTTAAGGACGCAGGGAAAGTGGAATCTATCTTTGAATTTAGACCTTTAAAACAGTAACAGAGCTAGAAGTGACCTCATAGGATAGGTGGCTTTTTTAATAAAATAATAATAACTAACATTCAAATGACATTTACTATGTGATAGAAACTAAAATAAGCACTTTACAATTATTATCTCATTTGATCCTTACAGCAACCCTGACAGGTAGATGCTATTATTATCCCCATTTTATAGATGGGGAAACTGAAGTAAACAGAGGTGAAGTGACACACAGCTAGTAGATATCTTAGACCAGATTTGAATTCTGATCTGTTTTGATTCCAGGCCTGGCTAAGCATCTCCTGCATCACTTCGATGCATTCTAAGCCCCACTTCTCTCCAGCTGACCAGTTCCCTCCCTTCTAGGCAGTGGTCCTTCATACCTCTGATCACAAGGTTCACATCTGCCTGTGGGATTCTACCAATCCTCCAAAGAAGTCTCATTTCCTCTAGGAAGCCGTCCCTTGTGATTTTCCCCCTCTCTGAACTTTCCCTACAGTATGTGTTGTAAGAAAGAGGCCACTGGCCATTGACCCCCTAAGTCAAGAAGGAAAGATCAAATTATATTCAGAATATTTTTTCAAACTCTCTGGGGCTCTGCCACCCTGGACAAGCCACGTTTCCCCTTTAGTTTGGCTTCCTCAATTGTAAAATGAGAGAGGAGTGGCCTAGAAAAAGTTCCTTCCAAGTTCCTTTTAGAGTTGACATCCTAAACCCTAAAGTCAATTTAAGTTCTGACATTCTGCGTTCCAAGGTATTTTCCAAATCTAGCACTCCATTGTCTAAAAGTGGATGATCAAGGATGCTTTCCAACTTTGATAGTCTAAAATCAATCTCTAATGATGGCATTATATACCAGACATTGGTGCTAATAATATTTTGTTTTTATTATTTATAATTTTATGCATATACACATATATAGGAGAGATGGATGGATACATAGATTCAATATATAGATGATGGATGGAAAATAGATAGATGGATGGATGGATGGATGGATGGATAGATGGGAAGATAGATAGATAGATAGTAGATAGAAAGATAGATAGATGGATAGATGGATAGATGGATGGATGAATGGATGGATGGATGGATGGATGGATGGATGGATGGATGGGAAGATATATATATATACATATATATGTATATATATATAAAGAGAGAGAGAGAGAGAGAGAGAGAGAGAGAGAGAGAGAGAGAGAGAGGATTTATTGAGCACTTGCCACGTTCCAGGCACTAAGTTTGGGACCAGACATGAATAGAAGCAAACAAGATAGTCCCTCTCCTCAAGGAACTCATAAAGAGAAAGAAGAAAACACAGAAAAGTAAGTTGGATAGGGTGGGCATCATGCTTTGGACAAATATGAAAGTCTTTGTCTTCAAGGAACTTACACTCTATTGGAGACCACAACACTAAGCCAAACTGGCTTTCTGGCCATTTCTTACACTAAGCCATCCCATCTCTACTCTTGGTGTCCTAATCCCATGCTTCTTATTTAACCTTTTAGAAGACCCAATTTCCTCCAAAGCTCAGCTCGAGCACCATTTCTGGGACAAAATTTTTAGTGATGTCCTTATCATCTTCAGCAGCTAATAAATCTGTTCTCATTGTCTCATATTTATTTTGTGGATATTATATATATATATACATATAAATATATATATATATATATATATATTATGTGTATATTCTACATCTTCCCTCCCCACTGGTGAATGTAAGCTCCTTCAGGACATGGATCACTTCATTTTTTCTTTGTATCCCTAGTGAGTGGCACATAATAAGTGTTTGACTAATGTTTATTAATTGATTAATCAAAAAGCCTTAATTTTGTCCTTGCTTCAACTGTTCTTTTTCTTGAACTGTTCGTGTTGAGCCAGGCCTCCTATGGCTAGGCTGTAATGAGAGCTCCTTGAGGGTGGAAAACTCATCTTACTACCTTCCTATGACTTACTCCCACCCAGTGCCTAGCATGTTGTCCCATGTGTGCTTAATGCCCAAAGACTGCCTGCTTGAGGAATCAGCAGATTGAAGACCATGATTCCCTAATTAAATTCCAATGTTTAAATGTGTTTTGAGAATAAACAGATTAATCCTTGAACTCCCTGGAACTAGCAATTAGCATCCAACATATCAGGAAATGAATCGTCATGGCCATTCATTTTCTGAAAGCTTCCAGGGTGCATTAGAAGCAAGCCAAACTCGTGGGGAAAAGTCATGAGAAGTTCCTGAAACACCTCCAGTCTGGGCATTAGGAATATCAGGCCTCAGGAAGCCCTGGCCATTGGCATCCAGCATCCCCAGACCTAGATCATCTGAGGAGGAGTCAGTCTGATTGCCTCCCTGGCTAGTTTGACAAGGGGCTTGCAGTCAGCCTTTTAAAAAATCACAGAAGAGTGGCAAGTACTAGACAATTTAGGTGACTTAACCAGACTTAACACAGGGGTGTATGGTGTGCTCAGGGAGGGGTAGTATCTCTGGTATGGAGGGCTTGTCGTGCCCTCCTAGGGCAGCTCTCCAGCCACTGACCCTCACCTGACACCCAGCTCTCACTTGTGGCTCCTAGTAGATGCTAGCACGTGGCAGCGGCCATACCCTTGGCAATGGCTTCGACAGGCCGGCTAAACCTTGTGAGGGTAGCCATCAGGTCGACATCAACCCCTGGTGAACCAGGGCTTTGCTCACCCAGCATGTGAAGACTGCTTCGGCGGAACAGGCGGAAGAAACCAACAAGAAGGTTCAATGGCTGAGATGGCGATGCAGCAAGGCACTGTGGAGTGCTTAGGGCGTGATAGAGCACAAAAGACAACACGGCCATCCAATGGAGCTGAGGAAGTCTCCAGGTGTAACGACTTTTCGTGCCAATGGACCCAGGCTTCCAACGCCAAGAGAGTGGGACTGTCTCTGTGCATCGACTTTTCCACTTAAATCTTCATGCACAGGTGTCTTTGTGCACAAAAACGCACAAAGACAATTGTCATCCTTGGTTCGAGAGACAACCAACAACCAGTCACACACCTGGGAAGTGTCTCAGGTCAGATTTGAACCCTGGACCTCCTGTCTCCATGCCTGGCTCTTTATCCACTAAGCCATCTAGCTCCCTTTGACAGATGCCCACATTTAGAAACAAAGAGTCATTCTTAAGTCTTGTATTTATTACCCTTATCTTCTGCCTTAGAATTAAGATTAAGTTTCCTGAGGGCAAGAACTGTCTTCTTTTAGTATTTGTAGCCTCAGTTCCTAGTACAGTCCTTGGCACTAGAAACTATGTCATCAATTCCTATTGACTGAGTCATTGAAATACTAGGCACAGTGATCCTCTTCTCTTTCCTCCTGGTGTACTCTACTGGACATCTCCATCATGCCCCAGAATTCCCTTTATTTTCCAAGATCCTTTCAGCTCTGGAATTCAGCTAGTCAGCAACCTCTGGTTCTGGGGTCCGCTTCCTCTCTGATCAGAGGGAGGAGAGCTCTTCTCAGAACCTCCATTCAAGGAGGCAGGGTCTTCATTTCCCACTTGGCTACACATCTCTTTGAATTATCCATAATGCCATCCATCAATCCATCAAGATAGGTAGTACCTTCCTCCCTCCTCCTGGGTTAGTTTCCTTATGTATGTTATCTTCCCCCTTTATATTATAAGCTCTTTGAGGGCAGGGATTGTCTTTTGCCATTTTTGTATTCCCAGTTCAATTTAGAAAAGCCAATTAACATATAGTAAGTACTTCATAAATATTCATTAGTTGACTAGGAGGCTTGTATAGGGCAGGTGCTTAATAAATGCTTTCTGGAAAGATCTATACCAAAAAACTATAAAGGATATGGAAATGACCTGCAAAACTTGCTGGGGAGCTTCCAGGGGGGCTGGGGAAAACTTTTCAGCTGGCATTGAAGGCAGATAGAGGAGAGGAAAAAAAAGGTTGACATCTTTGCTGGAAGGAAAGCATAGATATCTCCTGGCAGGTCCTGGATGTTCAGAATAGGTCCATGATAACTATGGAAGGCTTCGATTATAAGAGCCAGAAGGGACTTTCCATTTTACTGGCTTCCAAGAGTTCTAAGGCCATTTTGAGGGTTGTTTCAAGTAGATTCAAAGGAGGAAAGCAAGGCCTTGCCTTCAAAGAATTTCGCCTGCTTAACTGTTCCTTCCTCCAGAGTCCCTTTAGCTCATCTCTGCTCAGTGCTAACAAAAGGAAACTCATCTCATTTCCTCGAGCACATCTACTGCCTGGAGCCTACATTGTTATAATCAGATAGGTAGTGTGAAATGTCGCTCCTGCAATAAAATCTCATGAGTTTGGACTATTGGGGGCAGTAAGAATTAGTGACAAATCATTTTGTTTGTGGGTTGTGTGTGCTTGTGTGTGTGTGTGTGTGTTTTTAATATTGCCACAGTCATTATTTGCAGGTACTAGGAGGAACTCTAGCTAAGAGATGGCCCATCAAGGTCCTGCTTTAATGAATAGACCAGAACACTTTGTAGGGAGCACATCAATTGTTTGTGAGTCAATGGGTACTTTGAAAATTCTTCTGGGTGCCTTGAAAGCAATCTGTTCTCTGAAGTAGTCTAGGCACTCCTCCTCCAATACTGCCTCCACCACTAATCTGATCAACAAAGAGATAGTGCAGATTCTGAAGAGAGGCAGAAAGATGCACAGGGTTTGATTTTCTCTTCCCCTGGAGGCCAGGAGTCTAATCTGTCTTAGAATGGACACTAGGACCCTGGGCAAGTCACTTAATTCCCCTTGCCTAGCCCTTACTGCTCTTCTGCTTTAGAACTAATACACAGTATTGATTCTAAGATAGAAGGTAACAGTTAAAAAAAAAAAAGAATGGACACTAGTTATTAGTTCTGGGGCAGAAGAACCATAAGGGCTAGGCAATTGGAATTAAGTGATTTGCCCAGTGTCACACAGCTAGAAAGTGTCTAAGATCAAATTTGAACTCAGGTCTTCCTCTAAGCCTAGTTCTCCATCCACTGAGCCACCTAACTGCCCTCCAGATCTTCACTCACTAGCTGTATGACCCTAGGCAAGTCATTTGTGCTCTGAATTTTTAGGCTCATCTATGTAATAAAGATATTGTGAAAGATAATCTCTAGGGTCCCTTTGCATTCTAAGACTCTATGCCCAGTTTGCCTTGTCCATTGTACCCAGGAATATCTCTCTAGGAAACCCATTTTGTAGATTACATTCAAGGGCTGACAAACTGACCTTCAATAGTCACAATAATCTTTTTTAAACTCTTACCTTCCACCTTAGAATCAATATTATGTGTTGGTTCTAAGGCAGAAGAATGGAAAGGGCTGGGCAATGGGGGTTAAGTGACTTGTCCAGGGTCACAGAGATAGGTAACCCAGGACCTCCCATCTCTGAGCTGGGATCTATATCCATTGAGCCATCCTGCTGCCCCCAATAAATTTTCTAAGGAAAAGTTTCCTGAGAAAATTAATGGCATAAACAAAATCATTGGGAAAGTGAGTTCTAGCCATCTTTAAGGTCCCAGTGGTTTTCAGTAGCTAGATTAAAAACTGAAGTGACATTTAATAAGGAAATCTCAGCTGAGTTAAGGTTAATGGCTCAACAGGTAGAGAGTGCTTTATGATTACAGAGAACTTTACATTCCTTGTCTCATTAGATGCTCATGACAGCCCTGAGAAGCTAGTCATGCAAACACTGCTGTTCTCATCTCACAGATGGAGGAAAGGAGGGAATAAGCCTTTATTAAGTGCCTACTATGTGTCCAGTACAGTGCTGAGCACTCTACAAAGATTATCTCATTTGATCCTCCCAATTGTCCTGTGCTGAAGGTGTTGTTATCTTTTTTCTAGCAGATGAGGAAACTGAGGTAGGGAGCAGTTAAGTGACTCACCCAAGGTCACAGAATAGTAATTGTCTGAAGCCTGTATATAATAACTTTTATCTTGCATGGAGCTTGTTTGGATTTGCTTGTTATCTCTCCCATTAGATTGTAAGCTATTCCAAGGCAGGGACTCTCTTTTGCTTCTTTTCAAATCTCCAGCATTTCCCCCTAGTGCTGGCATTTAACATATGCTTAGTTAGGTATTGTCCTTGTCCTCGACTGGGACCAAATGGCATCACTGGCAATTATTTGGGGCTTGTGCACAAACTGGAATTAAGTAAGGCAAAATTGCACAAAGTCATCAACCTCATTCTCTCTTCCACAATTAACGAAGTCCAGTGGCAGGACAAGTCAAGACAACTGGCAATAGCTAGGGATGCAATAGACGAATGACCAATCTCTATGCCTGCTTCAGCCGCCTTCATGGCTTTGGGAACAAATTGTTAGTTTTCATATTCTTGGGGTAGACACCTCTCTAACTCACCAGTGGGTTCAAGTCCTGCCAGTTACCCTCAACCTGGTTTAGCCCAACTGCAAAGATGGTTTATTGGGATGTGGCCACTGCAAATGCTCCAGCTTCTTGGAGCTGAGGGGCAGGTAGACACCAAAGGAGGAAGCATCCCTGATAAGGGCTGACCAGGTCCTCCTGCCAGAGAGGCTAGTCCTCCCTGAACACTGCTAATGACTGACTGAAGCCAGAATTGAATTCAGGTCTTTGTGACTTCAAGACCAATACTCTATGCACTCTACCATCTAGGTACAAATTGAGCATATACACCCAGAAAAGTGGCATGGCACGCAGAACCATAACTAGGTTGAGAGGATCATCGGAGCTGAGACCCAAGGCATTAAAATTCAGAGGGTGCTGACATCCACACTATTTCAACAGATGGAATCAACAGTGCTTAGCACCTAGGCAGAACAATTCCATCAAATAGTAAACTACCAGGTAGGAGTACCCTCCCCACTACCTGGTGGCCATACAAGTGAACTCCTTCCCCATGAGTGCCCCACCTGGCTCCTTCCCTCTATAGCAGGCTCACTCAGTTCCCCCTCATATACAGATTCATGGATTTAGAGCTGAAAAAACCTTAAGAGCCCATTGAATCCAATTTCCTCCCTCCTCTATTTTGTGGATGAGGAAACCAAAGAATGTATGTGAGGTGGGCTTTGAACCCAAGTCCTCCACTACAGAACCAATACCCCTCAGTACCTATTATTCTGCTATTCCTTCTTTTCCATTCCTCATCCAACTGAATTCACCTTAAAAGGTGGATATCAGAGCTCCTTCCATGCTTCTTGTCCCAGGCACAATCTGTAGTGAATGTGTGCCCTGGTTGCTAGTTTCTAACATAACACAACAGAGTTAGTAAATACATACATCAAGATTCAATCCAAGCTATTCAGATACCTAAATCAAATGCTCTTTTTGGTATAATACACAGTTTATCATGATCTCGTAAGAAAAACGTGTCACTTTAATTGTCTAGAGTTCTTAACACCCAACAAGCTTGTGGATAGATTTCAGAGGGATCTATGAACTTAGATGGGGGGAAAAAAGACAGTAAAGGCATTAAAAAATAAATCTTTATCCTCACCAATTTTTTGTTTCCTTTGAAATCCTAAGTATTTTTATTTTATGTATTTAAGAACATTATTCTGAAAAGGGACTGACAGGCTTCACCAGTCCCCAATGGGATCCATGACATAAAAAAGGTTAAAAGCTGATGAATGATACAAGTTACAAAACAAGTTACAGGATGAGTCCCATGATGCACTGTTTCCTTAAAAGGTCATTCAATTCAAGAAAACGTAAGCTAGGGGGCAGCTGGGTGACTCAGTGGATTGAGAACCAGGTCTAGAGATGGGAGGTCCTAGGTTCGAATCTGACCTCAGACACTTCCTAGCTGTGTGACCCTGGGCAAGTCACTTGACCCCCATTGTCTAGCCCTTACCATTCTTCTGCCTTGGAACCAATATAGAGCATTCAATGCTTTCAAAAAGTTCCAAAAAAAAAAGAAAAAGAAAACTTAAGCTAGCATCTAATTTATGCCAGTTACTATTCTAGGTACATAGGGATTTGAAGAAGAAAAACCACATAGTTCCTGCCCTCAGAGAGCTTAGAGACTTATGAGGGATGAGAAATATACACAAAAAATATGATTAAAGAGTCCAAGAAGGGAGAAATCACTCTCAGGTCAGGGCAACCAAGAGTAAACATGTGTCGATTTCTACAGAGGAAATTCTCTTCCCTAATTTCCATGTTTCCATGGAATTCCAATTGATCTCCATGTTAAAATAAAAGGTAGGATGATAGATCCAAAGCCAAATAGGTCCTCTGGAACCATTTAATTCAGCCTCTTCATTTTACAGATGAAGAAACTGAGTTACAAGAAGGTTAGGTGACTTACCAAACATTACACAAATAGTAAGTGGGAGAGGAGGGAATTAAATCTATGTCCTTGACTCCAGAATAAGCATACAATATCATCCCACATGCAAAAATTGCTCCTTGAACAAGAACATGTATTTTTAATTAATAATGAATTCATTTGTTGGTTATAATAAAAATTCTCAGGTATCTTTCTCCCTCTCTCTCCTCCTGAAACTGGAGAAGGTATCACTTGACCAAAAATAAATAAATAAATAAATAAGTAGTAGTAGTATTATACAGAATGGCTTTGATGTCAGGAAGACCTGAATTCAAATCCTGCCTGACACAGAATAACTGAATGGTCATTGGCAAGCCATAAGCTTCGAGTTTCACAAGTAACTCTCTGAGTTTATAAGACACAGACCAATAGCTGAGGTCCAAGAAGGGAGGGAGTTTATATATCATGTATCATTTATAAATGAAACCACAAGCCAGGACCATAAAAAGGAGGGAAAGAGGATGGATTTAAGGCATGCGTCAAGTTCATTACATATGGTACATCCTATAGCAGCAAGAGTTCATCCCCTCTTACCAGCTTCCTTCCCTCTTCAATATTCGGGGCTCCCTCTCTTGCTTCTCCTTTCAGCAGCTGTTTGACCTTTGGCAACAGAAGACTTGGATCTGGAATCGGTGGACCTCGATTCAGATCCCAACTCAGCTGTATGATATCTGGACAACCTGGCCAAGTCATTTACTTTCTGTAGCCTTGAATTTCTCCTGTGCAGAATGAAAGGGCTGGTGGAGAGAAGACCCAACATCCCTACCTAGTCTAGCTCCCGCAAGAACTCTGCCTCTGCTTGGACAGTTCCCAGTTGTGTGACCCTGGCCAGACCAAGTCACTTAAGCCCTAGTCACCACAGGCAGCTCCCTAGGACTTATCAATCCTACATATGGGCTGCAATGAGCCCTGCTCCATAGAGTTTCTGCAGCAGCAGATCCTTCTGTATGAAGAGCATTGTGCTTAATGCCAGGGACACAAAAATGAAACTTTTCTTGAAAAATGGAAGTGGAACACATATATCCTTTTAAGGATCTCAAAGCTTTTCATGTGAACTTATTTGATCCTCACAACAATCCTATGAGGTAGATACCATTATTATCCCCATTTTACAGATGAAAAAACTAAAGCTGAGAGAGATTTAAGTGAACTGTAATGAATCACATGGTTATAACTATCTGATTCAGAATTTGAACTCAGATCTTCTTGACCCTAATTCCCATGCTTTATCCACTGCATCACCTGGTAGCCTCAAAGTAGAGCCAAAAGTCCTTGGAAATATCCCTCGTGGAAGATCATCTTTCCTAGAGCCATTTCTGAGAGAGTACCATTTATCTTCAGCAAGCTTACAGTCTAGTGGGAGAAATCTAACATGTGAACCAGTAAGTGGAATACCAATAAGAATATGAACTATATAAAGGAGATATCCAGAGAAAGGGTCATGAAAGGGATAGCTAGGTGGCTCAGGGGATAGAGAACCAGGCCTGGAGATGAGAGGTCTTGGATTCAAATTTGACCTCAGACACTTCCTAGTTGTGTGACCCTAGACAAGTCACTTAACCCCAATTGCCTAGCCCTTACTGCTTTTCTGCTTTAGAACCAATTCTTAGTATTAATTTTAAGACAGAAGGTAAAAGGATTTTTTTTAAGTATTTTGAATGCAATGATCCAGGACAATTCTGAGGGACTTATGTAAAAGAGCACTATCCACATCCAGAGGAAGAACTGTGGGAGTAGAAATGCAGAAGAAAAAACTCATGACTGATCACATAGATCGATGGGGATAGGATTAGGGATGTAGACTTTAAATGATCACCCTAGTGCAAATATTAATAATATGGAAATAGGTCTTGATCAATGACATATGTAAAACCCAGTGGAATTGCTCATTGGCTAGGGGAGAGGGGGAGGAAGGGAGGGAGGGAAAAAAAAAACTAGAATCATGTAACCATGGAAAAATATTCTAATTTAATTAATTAAATGAATAAATTTTTAAACAAAATAAAAAATACAAAATATTATGAGAAATTTAGGGTCCAGGAAGTAGATGGCTTCAAACAGGATGTGGCAACTTAGTTAGACCATGAAGAAAGGAAAGCATTTCAGGAAAAGGAAACAGGATTGGGGATATCTAACAGAAGCCTTTCCAGGCCCAGAGGGACAGAATAAATCCACGCTAGGAGCTAAGAAGAGGTTGGGAGAGAATAAATAGTTTTGTTTGGCCAGAATATAGAGTGTCCAAAGGAGAGCAAGGGTGAGTGAGATAAGGCACATGGCCAATTACTGGCACCTCCCTCATCCACCTCACTCCAGCTAGGTCAGCAGCTCTGCCATACTCACATATGCCTGCCAAACTGACTTCATAGATGACTCTTAAGTGCCTAACTAGGGGAGGCTCATTGAGTCCTGGGCTTACAGACAGGAAAACCTAAATTCAAATCCCCTGGACAGGTCAATTAAACTATCTCAGCCTCAGTTTCCTCATCTGTAAAATGAGAGATCTAGCCTCAAGTGGCTTCACGGTTCCCCTCAAATTCTAAATCTATGAATCTGTTTCCCAGACATTGCATTCGTTTTAAAGCATTACAAGGGGGTGCTGACATATATAATTTATATCAGATTGCTTACTATCTGGGGCAGGGGGAGGAGGGAAGGAGAGAATTCAGGACTCAAAACATTTTTTTCAAATGTTGGAAACTGCCCTTACATGTAATTGGAGGGGGAAATAAATGCCTATTTTTTTTTTAAAGCAAGTGCTGAGGGATAGTCCAAAGATAAATAAAAATCCCTGCCCTCAAAATGCTGATAATCTATGCTCACAGCACTGTTCTAGGTGCTGAAGAAGGAAAGATAGCTAAAACAATGTTCTTACCCTCAAGATGCTGATAATCTATGCACATGGCACTGTTCTAGGTGCTGAAGAAGGAAAGAAATAAAACAAGGGTTTTATCCTCAAGATGCCGATAATCTATGCTCACGGCACTGTTCTAGGTGCTGAAGAAGGAAAGCTAAAACAAAGAAAGGTTCTTACCCTCAAAATGCAGATAATCTCAAAAAAGAGAATACCATATGTGGAAAAATGTAACACAAAGTATAAAACGACAAGAGTAGCAAACAGTGCAATGAGATCCAATGAGGGTGTATTAACACTGCAAGATGAAAGGGATCAGAGATGGCTACTTGGAGGAGGTGACCAATGAACTGGCCTTTAAAGGGTGTTTATGACATCAATAGGCAGAGATGGGAAAGAGAGCATTCCAGGAATAAGGAGCAATGTGAATAAGGAAGGAGGGAGGCAGGAAAGAGTGGGATGTGTGCAGAGGACAGCAAAATGCCCAGTTTAGCTAGAACATGGTGCATTCAAGGCGGAGGTGGGTGAGCTAAGGCTGCATGGGTAGGTAGGTGCCAGATTTCAAAGAGCTTTGGGTGCCTTGCTGAGATGCATGTGGTCTTGACTCCTTAGGCAGTTAGTGGGAGCCAAAGAAGGTTTTCAAGCATGGAGGAGATACAAGCAAAGCTGGAATTCTGGGTAAGTAAGATCAGCAGCACCCCTGGGCATGGTACTAGAGAGCTAAAAGGGACACTTGCTTATTATACATTATGAGTACAGATTTTCATGTTATATTGACCCTCCACACAAATGAATATTTATTTTGTGTTCAGTCAAGCCAATGAAGACCACTAGAGAAAAACCATAAACAGCTAATAGAGTACTAAGCTTGGAGTCCATAAGACCCAAATTCAAATCCTACCCCTCATACTTACTAGCCACTTGATTTATAAGAAAATCACTTGGCCTCTCTGGACCTCAGCTTTCTCCTCTGTAAAGGTGGGTAATAATAAGCATAGTAGCTCCTTCTTAGGGCTGTTGTGAGCTTCAGTAGCTTAGGTATTTATATAAAGAACTTTGCAGTGTTTACATGCTTTATATATGTCACCTACTGCAATCGGCAGGAAGATCTCAATACAAAGTAGTTCCAGTTTCCAAACACATCCCAAGATATGCAAATGCCTTTTCTTCTCACCCCTTGGAACAAAGTCAGATCTTGGGCCCCAAACTTGTCATTCTGGAATTTAACCCCTTTTTCAAGAAGAAACTTCACTCCTATTTGACACCAATGACTAGGATCTCATGATGAAAACAGAGCTATGCGCACACCTCAAAAATAGGAGGAATGATATATACATGCAGATGGAATGTGGCATAATATAAAAGAGACTTGGATTTGTCAGCAGGCTTGGGTTCAAATCCTGTATTTCCTAGTTACTACCTGGGTGGCCAAACTATTTCCCTTTTCTGGATTTCAGTTTCCCCTTCTCTAAAATGAAAGGGTTTTATTAGATAAGGAGCTTAACCTTTTACTGTGACCTGGACTCATCATGGTAGTGTGGCAGAGCCTATGGACCCCTCATCAGAACAATGTTTTTTAAATGAATAAATTAAAATATACAAAGGTACAAACAAAACCAATAATATTGAACTACAGCTCCCAAAATGCTGTTTTAAGTATAGGGCCCCCAGATTAAGAACCCCTGGAGAAAGGCTCCTCTAGGTGATGAAGTAGATAGTGTTGGGCCTGGAGTCAGAAAGACTCATCTCCTTGAGTTCACATTCAGCCTCAGACACTAGGTATTTGATCCTAAGAAAATCACTTAATCCTGTTTGCACATCAGTTCTTCATCTATAAAATGAGCTGGAGAAGGAAATGGCAAGCCTCTCTAGTATCTTTGCCAAGAAAATCCCAACTACAGTCACAACTGAACAACAACAAGGCCACTTCCACTTCTAAATTCAATAGTTCTTAAACCTTTTTTTATTTTAAAATGTTAAGGAAAGAAGTAATCCACTGGAGGCATGATGGGGTGGACTAAGGCTTAGAAGTGGAGTCATTAAGATGCGGACCCAAATCAACCCTTATACAACTAGTTGTGTGATTGAGACCCTCTATTTCCTCATATATAAAATGAGAATAATAATAACCCCTTGTCTCACAAGGCTGCCCAGAGGATCAAATGAGATAATAAACATGAAGTACCATTATCATTATTGCTATTATTATTAGACCAATGGGTTCCTCCAACTTCAATCCAATTCAATCCAAACATAATGTATTAAGTGCCCCTTCTTTGACAATTAATTATTAAGTGCTAGGAATACAAGGCCCCAAACCAAAAAGCCAACAGTGTCTGGCCTCAGGGTTCTTATATATTACTGATAGGATGGAACATGTAAACAGTTAAGTAGCTCATTGGAAGAGAAGGAAGGAAGCACCAAGAACATGTCCAGAATGGAATAGTGGGGAGTCCTTTAATGGGGAGGAACGGGTCCTGGACGGCAGCTGAAGACCCAATCACTTCTCTAGCCCTGGGATTCTGTGAACCAAAGCAGAGGAATGAAACTGCTGGTGCCTCAGAATGAAAGGTCATTGGGAAGTATCTAAAACCAAAAATTACAAATGCAAAACAACAGGGATAATGTGAATGTGTAGTTTTCCATTTCTCTGAGTTAAATTACCACTGAACTTGAGGGATCTAGAAAGGCTTCCCCCAGGGAAAGGTATACCAGTTGAGCCTTGAAGGAAGCTGAGGATTTCAGAGGGTCCCAGGGGCTTTCTAGAAATGGGGAAATGTGTATGCAAAGGCATAAAGGTTAGATATGGAATATCCCAAGTTCAGCAAACAAGCAAGTAGACAAGGTTAGCTGACATCAGAAATGTTTTTCCTTTAACCTAATTTCCAACCCACTCTAAGCCCAACATCAATGTTTATGTTTTCTATTATTAATATTTAAGTATTTGGCAAAAGAACAAGAAGGAAATGAAAGCAATTATGTAAAAGGTTTGGAAACAACTTGGTGAAGATCAGTTAGAGGGTGACAACTGAAAGAGCAGCAAAATGAGAGAGGCACTGTCAATGCCAAGGTGGTAGATTACTTGTTTGTCTGTCTGGCTATCTGTCTCTGTCTCTCCCTCTGTCTCTCCCTTCTCCATCTTTTTCTGTGTCTCTGTCTTTCTCTCTGTCTCTCTCTGTCTTTGTCTGTCTCTGTCTGTCTCTGTCTCTCTGTGTCTGTGTCTGTCTGTCTGTCTGTCTCTCCCTCCCTCCCTCCCCTCCCCTTCCTCCTTCTTGAGATTTTTCTCTCTGTGTCTTAATATCTCTGTCTATCTATCTGTCTCTGTCACCTTTTGGCTCTGTGTGTTTGTCTCTAGCTGGCTGATTCCTTGTACTAAGTTCCTTGTATAGTCAAGGGATTAAGCAAATAACTATGGGTGATGCAAAATATGCCTGTCTGTCTCTGTCTGTTTGTCTCTGTCTCTGTCTCTCCAGCCTCCGAAGAGGTCAAAAGAGAGTGAGCTCATCAAAATTTTACTTCCTGTTTTCTGCCAAATATTCTTAAGCACCAAACTGCTCTTTGTTGGATTCATGGCAGGCTGGCTGGCACATCCCCTTCCTCCCACTCACATGCTATACCCTCCTCATCATTAGGGGCTGAGCCGTCTTGTCCTTTTTTTCCATGCCCATCATTTATAAGGCCAATAAATGCTGATGACTCCTTAAAAACAACAAGCCGATCCCTCTATAATACCATGTGTCCCTGCAGCAGTTCTGATACCCGGCACCAAAGTAAGTCTTTCCATTGGGCTAGCAGGTTTCATTCAAGATTAGATCCAAGTTTGATTCAAACCCAATTAATTGATACCTATGGATTTCCTTTGACCCACTCAAAGACTTACCCTTCACTGTTTCCAGATTAGAAGGAGAATTTCAGAGAGAGGAAGACAAGATTCATAGCCAGGTCCTTCTCTGGGGATTGAAGTATCTTGGTTTCAGATCTAAAAGGAGAAACACAACAGAGGTTAACTATGTTTCCAGAAAAGATCAAAAGGGGGAAAACTCATTGATTTAGTCGACAAAGCTCCTATTATATTACAGGTATAATGATAAGAACTATGGGAAACACAGTGATGAATAAGAAAATAGTTCCTGTTATAAATGAATTTCCAGTCAAGAAAAAGGAGATGATAATACTGTCATCATCATCATCATAATCACAATCCTAGAAGGTAAATACTATTATTATTTATTTCATGAAATACTCTTTTGACTGATTAATAAACTGAGGCACAGAGAAATAAAGCAACTTGCTCAGGATTACATGATTAGTAAGTATCTAAAGCAGAATTCAAACAATCAGTTACTTCAATAACAAATGCTTATTATGTGCTTTGTATAGTCAAGGTATTAGGCACATAACTATGGGTGATGTAAAATATGCAAGTGTAACAAAAGTCTTGGTCCTATCCTTCCTTCAAGGAATTTGCAGTCTGCCCAGTAAGATAACACATTTATGTACAAAGACAGCTATAGGCAAATGATTAATAATAATGATAAATTAACAATTAATTCTAAATCAATAATAATTAAATAAAGTAACACATGAGTGCCAAAGCAGACCCTATCAAATCAGTCAACATCTCCAGGCCTAAGTTTCCTCAAATAAGAGATAGATACTGATAGATGTTCAGATAGAACTAGTACCTCTGGTATGAGGGCTTGATAAGCCCCTTACAGGGCTGCTCATCCACCTTTGGTATCTACCAGGCACTCAACCCTCACCTGTGGCTCCAAGAAGCTCAAGGATACACAATGGCCAAACACAAAACATCTTGGCAGATGGGCTAAATCAGGTTGAAGATAACTGATGGGGAACAAACCCATCAGTGAAGTACAGGAGGTTTCCACCCCAAGTATGACTTCTCCCAGCAGAATGGGCAGATGAGAAGAATTTGTTCCAACAGCCACAAAGAAGGCTGAAGCAGGCACTATGGAGCACTTAGAACTTAATCAGATATCTAAGATGCCACAGCCATCTACTATATCCTGGACCATTGCCAGTTGTCTTGAATTTTGTCTTGTCATTGAACTCCAGTGACTCTGGAAGAGACAGTGAGCCTGACTTTTTGCAGCTCTGCCACTCTTAAATCCAATTACCACATACACCATGATATTTGTGATCCTCTTTGAAAACAAAGGATGAAAAATAACAAATCTAGATGATTTCTGAGGTTCCTTTTACCTCTGGATGCTATACATATCCTATTAATACATGGTTGCTTACATGTTATTTCCTCTACCTCCATTAGACTGTGAACTCCTTAAGGGCAGAGACTATTTTGACTTTCTAGGTATGCACAGTTTCAGGTACCTAGAATGTGCTTTGTATTGGTGGACTGATTGAATCTATGATCTCATGACCTCTAAGCTCAAAAGTAATGCTCTATGTGATTCAGTGAAATACCACAAATCATCTGTGATTCTGATTGATGTGGAGATTAGGCCAATTCAACCCATTTACCTTTAATTTCACAACTGATTCTAAAACTTGGCATAGTTTCCATGAAAAAGAAATGAAGTTTTTTGCTGACCACATACTAAGTAAGAAGCAATAGAATCCTGGGCATATTACAGAAGGGAACTTATTCTAGTGCCTGTATCACAGCAATAAATAATCCTCAGTACTTTACACTACTCGAAAGATATATAGAACACATTTTGGAGATCATATCTGAAGGGGGACACTAACAAACTGTATTGTTTCTTAAGTAACCCAACAACCAAGATGATATAATTGAAAAAACCAACTTCAACAATAAATACATAGAGAAATTAGAAATGCCTAAACCAAAGAAAAGACAGGATAAAGGAATTTTGTTTTCAAGTACTTATTATTTGTCATAAAGAAAATCAATCTGATAATATTTAACAACAGAAAATGATTTTCATTTGGACTCTATATTCCTTAGGCATAGCACCTTGCATGAACTAGGCATTTAATAAATGCCTATTCAGATGAATTGAATTATTTTTTGTATCTACAAAGAGCACATCTAGAAACAATGATTTTTTTTGGAAGATTTCTGCTCTATGTAAAAATATGTAGTGAAGACAAAGGGTGGAGGGGGAATTCCTGAATTAATTTTACAGTTTGTGACCTTGAATAAGTTACTTTCCTCAACCTCAGTGCATAACTGAAAATGGGGAAAGGGGTTGGACAGAGATAATAATACATATGTTTCCTTTAATTCATTAAACAAATATTCATTAAACACATATTATGTGACATGTGCTGCTGCATTTTCTAAGGATACAAGGATAAAAATCAAATAGTCTCTGCCCTCAGGGTGCTTACTTTGGGGGATGCAACACATATACAAATAAGCATACACAAATCTCAAGTAAATACAAAGTTATTGGCAGGGAAAAATTAAGAGGGGGATGGATGGGGAGAAGGGAATAGGAGAGATCTAATGTAGGACATAGCACCATTTTCAAACCCAGTCAGACTTTCCTCAAACCTCAAAATTTTTAATGAGATCCTCAATGGAACCTTTTCTACTGGACCTATCTCGAGTAGCTTCCTAATCAAGCTTTTACTTTTTATGAAGAATGTCTCAGTGGCTTCAGAAGCTTTCAGCTCTTAATTGGTTCCTTTTTAAGGAAGAAAAGAATGTGTTGTCTAAAGAGGTCCATGGGGAGGCACAGGGAACTCATTAATCAACTTGGATTTTGGAATAACAGGTACAGAAGACAAAAATAAAATCAGATAATGGAAGGTGAATACAAAAGTGTGGTATGAAAAAAAATTAAATAGTTATTTTTAAGTGTGCTATGGTCCTAGAAGAATAGTTTGAGGAACATTAAACCCCAAATGAGCTAAACCTGGCAAGGAATGGGAAAGAGAACAAATAAAGATTATTTAAAATTCTTTTGAGGAAAAGAGTTGGATTAAAGAAGAAATAAGACCTTTGCTCAAGATGGAACAGGGAGATAGGATGTTCTGGATTTAAATCTGGTCTCAGAGACTTCCCAGCTACATGACCCTGGACAAATCACCTAATCCCAGTTACCTAGCCCTTATCACTCTTCTTCCTTGGAACACTTATTATCAATTCTCTGACAGAAGGTAAGGATATTTTTTAAAAGATGAATTGAATATTGGGCCACAGTGAGAAGAAAGAACTATTCGATTCTAACTTTGCTTCTGTTTTCTCAATCTAGCAGTCTGGAAAACACAGAACAAAATGAGTGATAAGGAGATAAAACCTAAGATTAGAAAGAAGATAGTACTAGATCGCAGCATGATTTTAATGAGAAAGATCATGTCTGAATTGAACTTATTTCTTTTTGTAGCAAGGTTACTTACACTGGAGGGTCTGGAAACTGCAGACATAATTTGCCTAGATTTCAGCAAGCATCTGATAAAATTCCTCATGCTAATTTCACATATTAGATAGAGTGATTCAGGCTAGACAATAACACATGTAAGTGTGTTGAGAACCGATGAAGAGAGATCATGAGTAGTCACTCTTGATGGTCCAATATCAGCTTAGAGAAAAGTCTCTAATGAAGTGCTCCAAGGATTTATTTCCATTTACCATTCTTATCAATGACTCATATAAAGGCAAAGATAAGAAGGCTTATCAAATTTGAAGATAATGCAAAGCTAGAAGGGAAAACTAACCTAATCTCAACAGGATAGAATGATGGAGTGCCTCTAAGATTTGATAGAGATTATATATAGTATCCAACACGAGTTCAAAAAATCACCTGTACAACTTCAGGATGGGGGAAGTATGCTTAGACAGCAATTTGCCTAAAAAAGATCTGAAGGACTTTTGGATTATAGGTTCAATGAATCAACAGTAAGACAAGGCATCCAGACAACCTAATGCTGTCTCAGAGTGCATTGTGAGAGGTGGAGTGCACAGCCAGAGGAGAATTGAGTCTTGCCCATGAAGCAAAAAGATCTGAAGGACTCCCTTCACCTGGGTCCAAATAGTCATGTCACGGGAATTGGGGACTAAGGGGAGTTGGGGAGAGGACAGAAAAAAGTCAACAGTGGAAGTTAACTCTTTTAGAAAAAAAATTCATTCTACCCTATAGCCAAGATATGTTCCCAACTTAAGAACAATTTTTGAATCTTCACAAAATCTTAGGATATACAGAGAGTCCTGTATCTAAGTATCTTGAAGTCAATAGCAGGGGAATGGTCAACAGTGAGGACCCAAGAGTTGAGAGGATGAGGGAAGAGAGAGAAGAGGCAATTATAAGAAGGATGAAGAAGAAAAGAGGAAGATGACAGAGAAAAATGGAAGTGGGGAAATGGGGTGGGAAGCGGTAGATGAATGAGGAAGGAAAGGAAAATGAGACATAAGTAGACAGAGCCAAGATTACCCATGTGGAGGGTCAGTCCATACCTTGCAAATATCCTACAATTCAGACACACTGACCTATTTGTTGTTTTTCTTACATAGCCTATCCCCATCTCTATATCTGTACCATTGCAATGACTGTCTCCCCTCTCCTCTTTCCCTAGGGTCTTAAAATTCTTGGCTTCCTTCAAGACTCAGATCAATCAACACCTTCAAATCTGAGGATAACAAAAATCTAGGGGAGATAGCCAATATGTAAGAGGAAAGAGATGGAACTCAATGGACTAGAATGAAGACTGAATCAAAGGAGATAAAATTAAATAGAAATAAATACAACATCCTTCAGTACAGTTCAGGAGGCATTTCCTTACCCCTTCCAACTACAAGTGCTTTTCCTTCTAAGGTTATGTTGTATCTCCTCTGTATATATCTTGTACATACCTATTTTTACACATGTTAACTTCCCATTAAAATCTAAGATCATGGAGATCAGGAACTGTTTTTGCTTTTCTTTGTATCCCTAGAGCTAAGCATAGTTAAATACTTAATAAGTGTTTGTTGATTGACTGACTGATTACTGAAGGAAAGTTGGCAGTAAGTGGTCAGAAGGGGATTAGAGCTCAGGCCTTCTGACTCCATATCCAGCAACATTTCCACTACACCACAGTCAAGGGATCTTCTTCAGTGCTGGAATATTCTAAGATTTCCGTTTACTTTTCTCTAGAGAGAGAAAAACACACATAGAAAAATAAACCAGCCTTTATTATAGGTAAGATGAGATAGGAAGTGAAGCTCTTGGAGGAGAAATTTGGGGACTTTGGAAGAATAGGAGGGGAGGATACTCCCAGTGTCCCATTTGTTTCCTATAAAACTTGAACCCACATCCTTCATAGATTCATTCATTCAGGAAATATTCATTACTGAATGAAATGCAAAAGGAAGAGAAGGTAGGGACTTTGTTCAAATGGTAATTCTAAATAAGACTGACTGTCAAGTGAATTAGTACAAGAAAAGACTTGTGAGCTCACCTAAAGAAGAATAGAAAGACAAGGGACAGCTAGGTGGCTCAGTGGAAAGAGATCCAGACCTGAAGTCAGGAAGACTTGGCTCCAATCTGGCTTCAGATATTTCCTGTCTGTGTGATCCTGGTCAAGTCATTTAACCCCAATTGCCTAGCCCTTATGGCTCTTCTGCCTTGGAACTGATACTTAGCACCCATTCTAAGACAGAAGGTATAGGTACCATCCTTTCTTCTTCCTTTTCCTCCATTTTGCTTCATGATTTTTTTTTATTTTTGCATTTACTAATTGAAATTTTTCCCTACCTTAGTAGGGTGCCTATAATAGAGGGCAATGTAGGTTTATTGATATTTGATTACAGAACAAAGAAGTGCAAACGAATCAATTCCCAAAGCCTAGCTCTGATCTCCATTTCCTTTATTTCTTATGATGAAGAGAACACATCATCAGGGAATTTCCTAATGGACTTTTAAACTGGACAGAGATGAGAAAAACTATTCTTTAACAGGAATCACAACAATTAGGAGAACAAAGCACTCCTGATATGGACCATCTCCTGAGTCTGGGAAATTGATTCTTTATATGAAGCCCTAATAAGGGAATTTTACCTGGCTCTACGTGGGGCTTGCTAAGCAAACTAATATTATTATCCAGGGAAATGTTAAACTACTTAAGAGCAGAGAATTTCATGGCAACATTTGCAAACAATGAATTTGCCAATTATGAATTAATTCTTCTCTATTTGTTACAGCATTTATAAATATTCTCTAACTTAAGTCATAACTGCATTCATTTAATAATATTCTATTACTCATATTTATCCTTAACTCAAACTGACCTCCTTTTCTTTCCTCCTTCGTCACCTTACTGTCATTCCCAACTTAAGGGTAATTTTTGAATCTTCACCATATCTAAGAATATACAGGGAATATTGTATCTAAAATTCTTGAAGTTAGTACCAGGGAAGTGGTCAACAACAGGTACCCAAGAGTGGAGAGGAAAAGAGAAGGTGAAATAAAAGCAATGAGAAAGAAAAGAGGAAATTGGGAAAGGAAGGAAGGAAGGAAGGAAGGAAGGAAGGAAGGAAGGAAGGAAGGAAGGAAGGAAGGAAGGAAGGAAGGAAGGAAGGAAGGAAGGAAGGAAGGAAGGAAGGAAGGAAGGAAGGAAGGAAAGAGCTTACCTGAAGTACAGTCATTTTATCATAAGGGAATATTCTGGATAACCAGGTATAAAGGTCAGTTGTTCCTATCCTGCTGAAGGAATATTAATCAATCAATAAGTCTTTTTTTAAGTGATTTCTAATCACTACTTAGCACTTACTTACTTAGCAGATACACTTACTTATTTAGCAGATACAAAGCAGAGAGCAAAAGGTTTCTTTAAATGGCTGGTACCCAGAAGATCAGAAGAGGGAGCAACCTGACAAACTAGAGAGCATCAGGGGATCGAGATGTGATACCCAGCAGATAAAAGCAAAGGATAACTCAATTACATGCACAGAATAAATCTGTAATTGTCCAGGACTGGAGGTGTGAGTTGCCCTGGCCACATATTTACCCTAGATACAATGTCCCTACATGAGTACACTCCACTCTTATGTCCTGGACACATTATTTCCTAACATGTACTCTCAAAACATTTGTTCTGGCTACATGGACTCCTTATGTGTTCCATTTTGTGTATGCTTCTTAGGTGGAGGTTTTCTATGTCATACGTATTCTCTGCACTGTACCCTCTTCCCACTAATGGGGCATCAGGGGGAAAGGATGCTTCATGTATGCAGAGTGTGGAGGGGGATCTTTTTTTGTCCTCTGTGTTTGCCACACCATTTAATTCATTGTCTCTTGCATTCTTGGAGCTATGATTTCTATTGGATATTGACACAGAGGGCTTCAAATTTGGAATAACTATTTTGCTACTTATGAATGACAGAGTTCCCAAACCAAGCAAAGGTACTTATGGGAAATGGAAACATTTCTGGAAAGTTCTGATCCCAGTCTCTAGAAAGGAAGATTTGGGGAGAAGTTTAGTGTTCCACTCTCCAGTCCTTTAATAATTAGGTATAGGAAGCTGAGGGAGTTGATGAGGTGTTAAGTAACAAAAACTGAGTCAATCAGCATGAAGATGAGATTTCAGATGATCAGCTTATCCTAGGGAGTGGGGAGAGAAAGTGGGGAGGGAGCACCATCCTAGAATCAGACCAAGAAGTTCTGCTAATGGAAAGTGTCAGGTTGCCTCTACTTATTTTATAGAAACTATTTATTTATAGAAACTATTTTTGTGATGACAAAGACCTGGAAATGATAGGCATGCCCATCAAATGGAGAATAATTGAACAAATCATGGAATATGAATGGAATGGAATACTATTGGGCTGTAAGAAATAAAGAAGGGAATGGTTTCAGAAAAACCTGAGAAGACTTAGATGAACAGAGGCAGAATGAACTGAGAATAATTTTTACAATGATAACATTTGAAAGGCAAAAAAATCTGAAGGACTTAAGATCTCTGATCAGTGCAGTAATGAATTCTAGAGGATGATAATGATGATGATAAAAAAAACATAATTACTGCCTCCTCACAGAGAAGTGATAGATTCAGTTTGCAGAATGAGATATTTTTTGGACACGGACAAATCTGGGATTTGTTTCACTTAACAATCTATATTTCTTACAAGTGCTTTCTTCCTTTTTCAAATGGGTGGTGGAGTAGAAAAGAGAAAAAAGAATTTTGTTCATTAAAAAATTATTTTTTTAAAGAGATGAAAGCAAGGTCAGGTGGAAATGAAATACAAAGCACAAACAAGAAAAAAGGCAGAGGGACTTTTTCGACCAACTTCTCCACATTCAAGTTTTGTTCCTGTCCATTATAGCACAGGTTCCCATGGAGTTCTAATATTAAAGTCACTCTTGACATGGTTTTCCATCAGCCATCACTATTGGCTTCCTCTGTTTCTTTTCATCGAAAACAAACTCTCATTGTCACTGTGCCATCTGCTACACACTAACTAAAAGGTAGAAATATTTACTTTCTTTAGCTCTGGAATATTCAAACAGCCATGTACTGAACAGTCAGTGGGTCACTCTACCTGCATTAGCCTATATCTTTCCAGGGCTGGGAAGAGGGAGGAGAGAAACTCAAGGCCAGAAGCAGTCTCACTTTTCTTTTTCCTGAATGTCATCTATGGCAGGGCAGCTAGATGGAACAGTGGTTAGAACTCTGGTTTGGGCATCAGGAAGACTCATTCATGTTCCTGAGTACAAATTTGACCTCAGACGCTAACTAGCTGTGTGACCCTAGACAAGTCACTTAAGTTTGCCTCAATTTCTTCATTTTTAAAATGAGCTGAAGAAGAAAATGCAAACCACTCCAATATCTTGGCCAAGAAAACCCCAAACTGAGTCATGACGCTATCCAAGAGACAAATGACTGGAAAAAGAGACGGACAAATCCCATAGTGAGATCCAGGGATGACTAATGGACAACTTGCAGATTCCATTCTTATCTAAGCAATAAGAAGAATGTCCCAAGCATGGCAGCTGGACTCCCTGTAAAGAAATTCTGTTAGGATGTAGACAAGAGTCTCAGGATGAGAAAATAAAGATCTAGGCTTGGTTCTATATCACTGGACAGAGGATCCATATTAATGAGGTCACAGAACCATCAAAGAGGCAGTCAGTTCTAGTCCCATGAACAGACCACAGAGGGTAGATATGGCTCCATAGAGAAGAATACGATTTAGACTTGGAAAGGACCTTAATGATCACTTGGTTCAAGCCTGTCACAGAGTTGTATGAACCAGGAATTTGAAGCTAGTGAGGTTAAATGAACTGGCAGACTTGAACAGGTTATTAAGAAGGCAAAGACTGACTCTAGAAAAGAGACTACGATGGAGTGGAGTCGTCAAGGAAATGGTGAACCCTTTAGAAGAGACAACTGGAATCCCAGAACATCTCGGGACAGAAACACAGACTGATCAGAGGGCCTCGTGACCCCAAACCAACTGATCACAGAAGGGGTGGTCTTTGAACCTCAAAAAATCACCTTGTATTACTGGGAAGAGCAATAGAAGTGGCTAAAGGAATGGAGAAAAGGACCTGTATTTCCTGACAGCATAGGGGGCCAACCCTGTGCTTGGCACTATGGGAAGATATATACAGTACAGTTCCTATCTCAGAGGATCTTCAGGTCTAGTTGAAGAGATAGAATGAATATGTGTGAATCAATAAATACCATAGGGTTTTATGTGTTCAGTTGTTTCAGTGGTGTTTAATTCTTCAACACCCCAACTGGAGTTTTCTTGGCAAAGATGCTAGAGTGCTTTGCCGTTTCCTTCTCCAGCTCATTTTACAGATGAAGAAACTGAGACCAATAAGGTGAAATGACTTGCCCAAGATCACCTAGAAAGTCTCTGAATCTGGATTTGAACTCAAGTCTTCTTGACTCAGGTCTGGTGCTCTATCCCCTGAGCCACCCAGCTGCCCTGAATAAAATAATTCAGTGCCAAATTGTTAACTGTTATAAGGCAAGAATCCCTAACATATATTTGAATAGGACTTATTAGACACTGAGTGTTTGAAAAGACCAATAGAGGTCAATGATGTGGGGCAGCTAGGTGGCTCAGTAGATAGAAACGCAGGTCTGGAGATGGGAGGTCCTGGGTTATGTGACTCTGGGCAAGGCACTTAACCCCCATTGCCTGGCTCCTACTGCTCTTCTGCCTTAGAACCAATGCTGTGTTTCGATTCCAAGATGGGGAAATGTAAGGATTTTTTAAAAATCTAAAAGCAACCCAATCAAAGACAACAAAATGAAGAGACTTTGGGGCTGCTCTGGTGTAGCTAGATTGGTATGGTAGAGAGCCCACAACAATGGTGTAGAAGGGTGTCCCTACTAAGGAGCCCCCAGGTCAGGGCGCAGCATACTCCTAGGGGAGATTTCCAACAGTTCACTTTCCAGATACTAAAAGTGGGGTCACAATTCAAGTCTGACCTTTGACATAGAAGGAATATGTGAAAGGCAACACTTCCAAGGCCAGCTCAACCAACAGAGAAACAAAAGGCTGAGCACTATAGCAGAGACAAACCTAAACAGGGATTCAGGGACCCAATGTGGGTTCTGGTCCTGCTTCTGCCAATGACTAGCCACGTGACCTTGGGCAAGTCACGTTTTCCTTTCTGAAAATGAGAGGGTTCAAGGAGCTGATCCCTGAGGCCTCTTTCACTTTGAAATTCTGTAATTCTGATGGAACAGCACTCAGGAGCAGATGCCACAGAGATGTGACTCACAGGTCTCCAGAAAAATGTTCCAGGAACCCTACTATGCACCAAGCAGAGAGAACTAGGAAAAGGGCCCATCCTTCTGTTCTCCACAAGCCTTTCTGAAGCTACCCTACTGTGCTTATGTCCTGATGGAGGGCAAGGCACAGTCTATTTAAGGCAAAGGGGGTAATCACACTCACAGTAACTCAGGTAGGGGAAGAGCTGTTGACTTGGCACAGGCTCCATATTTACAAACCTGCTGCAGTATCCTTACAGACTGCAGAGTCCCAAGTCCCACTGCACTAGATAGACATGGCAAATCTTTCCTTGTTCTTCTCTCTCTCTCTCTCACTCTCTCTCTCTCTCTCTCTCTCTCTCTCTCTCTCTCTCTCTCTCTCTCTCTCTCCTTCCTTCCCTCTCTTCTCTTCTCTTCTCTTCTCTTCTCTTCTCTTCTCTTCTCTTCTCTTCTCTTCTCTTCTCTCTCCTTCTCTCTCCCCCTTCCTTCCTCTCTCTCTCTCTCCTTCCCTCTCTCTCTATCTCTGTCTATGTCTCTATCTTTTTCTGTCTCCCTCTGTCTGTCTCTCTCTCTCATTCTCTCTCTTTCTTTCTTAAAATACCCTCACCTACCAATTTTAGAATCTCTGACATTTGCCACTGGGGTGGGAAGGCCAGGGGAGTTGGATCTCCCTGCATCTAATATAGTTCCTTAATTTTTATAGATAAGGAAATTGAGGCACAGGCAAGGTGACTTAGCCAGGGTCACTCACAGATGAAAACTGAGGGCTCCTGACTCATTCATTTGGAGTTAAAAGGGACTGTAGACATTTATGAGTTTAATCCCTTCATTTTACTAGGAAAGAAACAAGTTGAAGGGTTCAAAGAAAAACAGGCAATGAGTGGCAGGGTAGAGATTCAAGGACAAGCCTTCTTCCCAGTGCACCAGGTTGTCTTTCTATTGGCCTTGAACTTGCTCTGGCTACATTCCCAACTCCCTAAACACCCCTCATGCCTCCACCCCATTCTGGGTTAGCATTTAAGGCCATCTGGCTGACGCTGCTGGATCCTACTTCAAGAATTCAATTCAATAGATACTTATGAAGTGTCTAGCCAGTGTGGTACCATGGAAAGAGCTCCAGCTCTGAAGTCATAGGCCCTGGGTTCAAACAAACCATCCGAACTTTTGTGTAAAGTATGCTGGATTTGGAATCTAAAAATCTAGGCTTGAATTCTGTTTCACTATCCAAAAGACCTTGAGCAGTTCCCTTTACCTCCCTAGGACTGCCTCAGTTTTCTCATCAACAAAATAAAAGGATTGACCCAGTGACCTCTGAGATCCTGCTCAAGTCTCCATTGATGATCCTAAGGACTAAGAGGTAAACAAGAGCAATTCAGTTCTGCATTACAAGAGCCCCACTCTATTGCATTTTAAGTTTGTATTTCTAAGGGTCTACTATGTTATAATTCAGTTCTGTGTTACTAAGGACCTGCTATATTGTAATTCAATTCTGTGTTATTAAGGCCTACTATATTGTAATTCAGTTCTGTGTTACTAAGGGCCTACTATATTGCAATTCAATTCTGTGTTACTAAGGCCTACTATATTGTAATTCAATTCTGTGTTACTAAGGGCCTGCTATATTATGATTCAGTTCTTTTACTAAGGGCCTGCTATATTGCAATTCAATTCTGTGTTACTAAGGCCTACTATATTGCAATTCAATTATATGTTACTAAGGGCCTGCTATATTATGATTCAATTCTGTTACTAAGGGCCTGCTATATTATAATTCAGTTCTGTATTACTAAGGGCCTACTATATTGCAACTTAATTCTATGTTACTAAGAGCCTACTATATTGCAATTCAATTGTATTACTAGGGGCCTACTATTTTGCAATTAAATTCTGTGTTAATAAGGGCCTACTATATAGCACTTTAGTTCTGTTTTACTAAGGGACTTCCATATTATAATTCAATTCTGTGTTACTAATGGGTTACTACATTGTAACTCAGTTCTCTCTTACTAAGGGCCTGCTATACCACTGAGCAGGACACAGAAGAGAGCATGACATGTAGCACTGGAAGGTAAAGCTAAGTATTTCTGAGCAAATCTGAATGACATAGACTATGATTAGCAAGAGTTTGGATAAAGGAGGAATCTCTGCCCACAACAATAGGAAAAGGCTTTGTGGCTGAAGCCTCTGAAGCCTAATCACCCTCCTTCCTCTACCACCACAGCATGTCCTGTCTTTGACTTCTTCTACTCCTTCCCCTAGAGACACACAGTCAGGTTGGACTTTGAAAGAAAGACAGGCACTATATGACAGCTGGAAGGGAAGAAGATCACATAGATGACAGTGGATAGAGTGCTAAGAAGGCCTTCTTTCAAACCTGGCCTCAGCTATGTAGCCCCAAGAAAATCATTTATTCTCTCAGCCTCAGTTTCCTTATTTCTAAAATGAGGATAATGAGAATACCTGCTCCACAGGGTTGTTATGAGGATTAAGTGAGATTATGTATGCTTTGCAAACCTTAAATTGCTAGATAAAAGGTAACTATTCATGTGTTCGTTATAATTATATTAGACATGGTATCATAAACATAATTAAATTATTAATGTATTATGATGATCATGTATCATTATCTTACTTTATTAAAGGTCAGATTCTCTAAATAGACAGAGTATGGCTTTTCTTCATTTTTCTAAAAGGGGATCTTGCTGAAATGCTTCACTCTGAGAACTGCATCCAGCTTCAGGTACAACCTGTTTGCCATTTGCTTAGCTTCCTGAGCAGCCTGTATTCTTATTTCATTTCAAGCTGTGTTCTCCCTCACTTGGCCATCTGAGAAATCTGTCCTTTCTGCAATATCAAATTTACTCTGACCTAAGCAATATGGCAGAGTGGAAACAGTTCAGAGCATCGTTGCTTGCTCTTCCTTCTTTCTCTCCAGTCTCTGACAATGAGGGGGTCCCTTTCCTTGCCAGAGTCAACCTCTCTATACATGCCCTTGATGCCACTCCTGCCCATCTTCCCTGGCACACTGTATCCTTCCTTATCCCCATCCCTTCTCTAATCTTCAATAATCTTCAACTCTAGATTGAAGATCTGCGTCTGATTCCAACATCTAGGTACTCCTTCCTTCCTTGATGTCTTCAAATGGACCCGAGTCTTTCCCATCCTTAAAAAGCCTCCACTAGGTGCTACCATCCCCTCAAGCTATCATCCCATGTCTTTATTCCCTTTCTCAGACAAAATCCTAGGAAAAACATGGCTACACTTACTGCAAACACTCCTCTTCTCCCTTCTTAACTCTGACATCTGACTTCAAACCTCATCACGCAAGTGAAAATGCTCCCACCAAAGTTACCTAGAATGTCTTAACTGCTAAACCCAATAGCATTTTTATGTCTTGTCCTACTCAATCTGTTGCCTTTGAAATTGTTGACCACTCAGTCTTCCTAGATGCCCTCTCCTCTCCAGGCTTTCTTACTTACTCTCTCTGGTTTCTTCTTTTACTTGTCTAAGCACTCCTTCTCCATCTATTTGGCTGGTTCATTACCCTGCATGCTGGCTCTATCCTAGGTCCCCTACTCTTCCCTCTCTAAAACCTCTCAGAAATTTCATCAGCTTCCATAGATTTAACTACCATCTTCATGCTAAGAATTCCCAGATCTATATATTGAACCCAAGTGTTTTTCCTGAGCTTCTGTCCTACATCACCAATTATCTATTGGACATTTCACACTGGATATTCCAGAGCCATCTCAAACTCAATTATGTCCAAAAGAAAACTCATCCCACCCCAAAAAAAAAACACACCCTTCCTCCAAATTCTTCTTTTTTTCTGTCAAAGATGCCAACATCTCCTTTCAGACCCTTGAATAATGTCCTCAGTGGCCTGTCTCCCTCACCTCACCTACCAAATTAGTTACCAAAGCCATTTCCACCTAGGTGAAGCTAGGCAGCACAGTTGATAGGGTGCCAGACCTGAAATCAGAAAGACTTGAGTTCAAATCTAGCCTTTTGGGCAAGTCACTTAAACCTGTTTCCCTCAGTTCCCTCATCTGTAAAGTAAAGTGGAGAAGGAAATGGCAAACCACTCCAGAATCTTTGCCAAGAAACTTCCAAATGGGGTCACAGAGCTGGAGACAAATGAACATTTCTAGCTAACCAGTACCTTGTCACATTGAATTCCTTTTCTCCATTCTCAAATCCACTACCTTAGTTTAAGTCTTCATCACCTCTTGCCCAGACTATTAAACTCCTAATTTGTCTATTGCCTCAAGCTTCTACCCTCTTCAACCCATTCTTCATGCTAAGTTGCCAAAGGAATTCCCCTTAAGCCCATATCTGACCTCATCATTCTATCCAATAATCTTCAATGACGTCCTACTGCTTCTAGAATTAAATATATGGAAATTGAGATGTTCATTAGTTGGGGAATGACTGAACAAATTGTGGTGTGTGCTGGTGATGTAATACTATTGTGCTGTAAGAAATGATGAACAGGATGATTTCAGAAAAAATCTGGAAAGACCTTTATGAACTGACCCAGAGTGAAATAAGCAGAACCAGGAGAACATTATACACAGCAAAAGCAACATTGTAAGAGGATGAGTTAGGAAAGATGGAGCTACTCTCAGCAACACAATGATTCAGTGATTCAATGATTCAACACAATGATAAAACTTGAAAGGACCTAGGCTCGCCAACACCAGAGAAAGCTGTGGGAATCAGATGCAGATCAAAACATATCATTTTTCACTTTTGTTTATATGGGTTCTTATATTGGCATTTTGGTTTGACATGAATATTCTTTTACAACAATGAACAACAATATGGAAATATGTTTTGCATGATAATACATGCATAATCCAGATCAAATGGCTTCCATTGTCCAGGAAAAGGTAAGGAAGAGAGGAAGGGAGACAATTTGGATCTTAGAACTTCAGAAAACTTAGGTAGAAAATTGATATTGCATGTAATTAGGAAAATAAAATATCTTAGAAAAAGAACAATTAAAAAGAAATTCTTCTCCTCCACTTTACTTAGCTTCTACATATACTATTCCTCTTTCCACCCTACACCCTGAAAAACTTGCCTTCTCTTCTTCACACATGACACTCTATCACTTATCTCCATATCTGTGAACTGAACTAAAATGGACACCCACCTCACTCCTGCTTCACAGAATCTTTCTCTTTCTTCAAAACATTGCTTAAGCATCTCCTTATAAGTGAAGTTCTTCCTGGTCTCTTCATCCACTAGTTCTTTCCCTCTCCCCTTCAAACTAACTAGTATTTAACTCCTTTGTCATCAGGAGTAGGGATCATACCATTCAGAATACTTGTAGCACAGTGCCTGGCACATAGGAGGCACTTAAGGAAATCTTTTTTGGTTTACTGATTAAATGAAAGTCAGGACTTTAAGGTTTTGCCCTAATTTCTCATGAAATTGGACAATGGATTTCACCATTATTTTTTTAAACCCTTACTTTTTATCTTAGAATCAATACTGTGTATTTGTTCCAAGGCAGAAGAGTGTGGTAAGAGCTAGGCAATGGGGGTTAAGTGACTTGCCCACAGTCTCAGAGGTAGGAAGTGTCTGAGGCTAGATTTGAACCCAGGACCTCCTGTCTCTGGGCCTGGCTCTCAATCCACTGAGCCACCCAGCTGCCCCCTGGATTTCACCATTATGAGATATCCTCCTCTATAAAATTAGGGAATAGGACTCAATGGCCTCTAAAGTTTCTCCCAGTTCAAATACTCGGTATTCTCTGTATTTGCATTTCTAGGTTCTGAGGTGCATTAAAGTTCTGAGATTCTAAGTTCTAACATTCCACATCAAAACTTCTCAATTTAGGTTTTTTCTACTTAGTCAATCAACCTTCAGAGATCCCTTTGAGCTTAAATTTGCCATGCCATTCTTTGCTGATTTACCTAATCTCTTCACACTCCTTGTAGCCTAGAGAATGCCCATGGGGAATCCACTGCTGGAGCCATGTAAGTTAACATGCTTTAAGAATCACATTCAGAAAACAGTTAATTTACAAATGGACCTGCCATTTATAAAATACTACCCAGGAGCTTCCAAAGGATGAAGAAACTAGTTTAGAACAGACACCTAGAAAAATGGAAGCTTAACAAAATAACAACAGCTTTCACTTAAGGTGAAAAATAAAGAGTTCAAAAGGAAGTTTAAAAAAAAAAAAAGAGTGCCTTTGAGTAACTTCCAGGAAAGGCTTGTTCAATTAATTTCATTGTTTTGTAATTCACCATCTGTTAATTTACCAAAAGGTGGAACTTTTCTAATGTATCTAATTATTTTTTAAGTAAGAGTTTTATTATATCCAGAGCCCCAAATTAATCTTTCTCTGCACCTGGGCTGGCCTGGGTTGGCAATTAGCAATGGGAGTTGTGAATCAAATCTACTTGAACATTGGCCTATTTTTTCTGTTCAAGGGTCTTTGCAAATACACACACACACAAATTTCGGCATGAATTTGCCCTAAATTGCCCAATTCAGTACCTAGAAGCAACTATCCAGAGTGGTGGATTCTCTTGGGGGGGGGGGAAGAGAGAAAGAGAGAGGGGGGGTGACCTTGGAAAATGGAATGAACTTTGATCTACATTTAAAGTGTAATTTAGGAGCTAATCTCAATTCATCAATAAATCCAATAACATCTACTAAGCATCTACTATGTGCCAGGCAGGAGCAACTAGGTGGTTCAGTGGATAGAGCACCAACCCTGAGCCAGGAAGACCTGAGCTCAAATCTAGCCTGTGTGATCTTGGGCAAGTCATCTAACCCTGTTTACCTCAGTTCCCTCATCAGTAAAATGAGCTAGAGCATGAAATGGAAAACTATTCCAGTATCGTTGCCAAGAAAACCCCCAAAGAGGATCATGAAGAGTTGGACAAGACTGAAATGACTAAACAACATGTGTCAGGCACTGTGATAAATTCTGGGGATACAAAAAGTTAAAAAAAAAACAGTTCCTGTCCTTAAGGAGCTAACAATATAATCTTCTCTTGTTTATTATTCAGCACTCTATATGTCTTGTGGATGAGCCCTTAAGAGCCTTTATACTTTAGTTCCTGTTGTCAGGCAACTCATCATGTTTCCCACTGGCTAGTCCTCATCACCCATCTGGCTTTATGGGGAAACAAAGTGGTTTCCACCACTGGCCAAAGCCAAAGTTACAGAAACATAAAGAGATAAGACACGATCCCTGTTCACAGAGGGCTTTCACACTAGTTGGAGAAACAAGAAATCAAATACAACAGAAAGGGAAAGTCACCAAATGAAGTCCAGGGAACATAAGAATATCTCATTCAGATCTGGAAGGATCCTTGGAAAGATTATCTGTAAAATTGGGAGGTGGGACTAGATGGTCTTCTAAGGTTCCTTTCCAGTTCAAAAATCAATTATCCCCATTCTCCATTTTATAAAAGCAGGAACTGAGGTCCCAAAAAGTGAAAAAAATTTGCCCTGGTAAACACAGTTACTAAAGGGAAGAAATAAGATTCAAACCTAAGTTTCCTAAACTGAAATCCAATGTCCTTTCTATTCTACATACACTTCTCCCATCCTCTCAAGCTTGGAGGGGTCCCACTTTCTAGACTTCTGTTCCTCATATCTGCTGATAATCTCTTCTTAAACCGGATTCTCCATCAATAGATATCATCTGCCAGATCTCTCAAACCAGTTACATTCTTAGCCCTGGAATCTCATCTTTTCTGCCCTTCCAAGCTGCTCTCAGGACTAAGGGGTTGGTTTCATTTTCATCACAAATAGATACTGTTACCAAGTGTCAAGGTTGGGTTCCAGTGCAAATAAGAGTGTCCACACCAGTGCCATGACAAGGTTATGGCCCGTGATTCCAGAGGGCACTCTGTCCTGCTCTTGTGATGCAGGGTTGGTGGTTATGTGCCAGAAGCCGGGGCTTTCCTCAAAACTGCTGATATACAACATTTAGACCAGCTACCTATTTTAAGGAAGAAAACTGACCTGGCATGATTAGAATCACTCTCCCCTTACTTGTGCCCCACCAGTATATATTTCAAAGTAAAAGATTTTTAGGGGGGATTGGGGAATCTAAAGTGCCAAGCAATGGGGGTTCCCGCCAACAGAGAATGAGTGAGATATGGCAGCCATCCCCTAAATTGATGGTTTTAGGAAAAGACTTTGCAGGGCTCTGAGAATTAGCTCTAAATACTAGGAAGGGTTTAACACAGAAATGTTTTAAATGGTGGAAATTTCAGCTTAATATAAGGAATAAAAATGTAAAATCTTCTCTTGTCCCTTCCATCACCTCAGACTATCAACTTGTATCTCTGATCCCCTTCAGTGCCAAACTCCTAGAAAGTCATGTCTAGTGGCTGCCTAATACCTATATTACCTCATCAGTACCCACTCACTTCTCATCCCCATGTAATTTGGCTTCCAACATCAACACTCTACCCATGTTACCAATGGGCTCTCCACTGCTGATACAAAAGCTTTTCTCAGTCCTTATCCTTTACCTTTCTAAAATATCCCACACTACTTTTGACCACCACCCTCTTTCTATCAGCATCCTTGACACTATTCACTCTTGGTCTTCTTCCTATTTGCCCACTTCATCTTGGATCAGCTTTATTAGCTTATCCGGCCCTCTTTTTACTCCTTTATGAACCTTTTCCCTTAACCAAATATGGGTTTTTCCAAAGTTCTGCTGTGAACTTCTTCTTTCTTTATATTCTGACCCTACGTGAACCCATCTTCTCCCATGAGTAATTATCAGTTCTATGTAGAAGTCTCCCAGAACTATATATTTCCTTTCCAATCTCTCCCCTGAACTCTGGTCTTTCAAGTCTCCAAATCCCTGCTGAACATCCCTGGCTAGAAAGCACACTAGCACCTCCAGCTCATCCCATCTGAAATAGAACTCCTCATTCTTTTTAAGATTCACTGCCCTTCCCACAGTCCCTATTTTTTTCTGATGCCCCACACCATCATCCTATCCATCACCCCAGCTCGAAATCTGTCATCTTCCTTCTTCCCTGCCTACCACATTCAGCCATTTGTCAAATAATATTGTGTCTCTCTCAAAGAAATTTCTCATCCCCATCTGGAGTCTAATTCTCATCAAATCTCACCTGGGCTAACCAGTCTCCCTATTTTCCATCCATCTTCCTATCCTAGCCATCTTTGATATAGATCCTAAAATGATCCTTTCAAGGCAGGCTCTTTGAAAAGGTCCTAATGGTTTTCTGTAACCTTTCAGATCAATATAAACTTCTCACTGTGGCACTGAAGACCCTCCACAGTGTGCCTCTGGCATATTTTTCCACCCAATTAACTATATCACTCGCACCTACATTGGGTTCCAAACAAATTATGCTGATTATTCTCAAATCTCTTCCTGAACTCTGAAACCCCCTTGCATTCACAAGTTTTTGTTTGTTTGTTTTTGTTTTTTTTTAACCCTTACCTTCCAACTTGGAGTTAATACTATGTATTGGTTTCAAGGCAGAAGAGTGGCAAGGGCTAGGCAATGGGGTCAAGTGACTTGCCCAGGGTGACACAACTGGGAAGTGTCTGAGGCCAGATTTGAACCCAGGACCTCCCGTCTCTAGGCCTGACTCTCAATCCACTGAGCCACCCAGCTGCCCCCATACAACTTTTGCCTCATGTTCTAAATGCACTCTCTCATCATCTCTACCTGCCAACATCTCTTTCTTCATGGCCAGTTTTAGTGTTGAGTAGATCCTTCATAAAGCCTTCCCTGTTGTCCCTGCAGTATCTCTCCTTTGCCTCAATCACCTTCCACCTTTGTCACATGTCTATTTTTCCATATATTCCATGCCTCCATCAGATTATACATTTATTGAAACAGATATTTTCTTAACATTTGTAAATTTTTTGAAATTTATCATAGGATCATAGTTGCAGAGCTAGAAGGAACCAAAGAAGCCATCCAGTCCATCTTTGTTATTTAACAGATTAGGGAACTGAGATACCAATTAATTAATTAAATTATTTGCCTAAGGTAATTCATATTGTAAGCATCTGAGGCAGGCAGAATTTGAACCCAGATCCTCTGACCATAGAGCTCTTCCCTTCTGTCTCAGTCAAAGATCATGTGAATTTTTCATCTACATCCTGTGATTATCATAGTGTCTTGCACTGAACAGATGTTTAATAATTGTCTGCTGTTTTGATTTTATTTTGAAAATGGGATCTGTCCAACAATAAAGTAGATTCTCAAGAGGAGATGAGCTTCCCAATAACCGAAGTTTTCAAGTAGAGACTAAATGAACAGAGGTGTCAAACAGGTGGCCTACAGGGTCCCACAACACTCTGAGAAGAATCCAAACAAAATTAAAATTTAATTGGGAAACATTTAACATTCTTTAACTGTCTCTATGTCGCCTAAAGGGATCCTTACACATGATTTAATGACTGTTCTTCTATTTTGAGTTCACTACCATTGGTCAAAAACAGGGGTTATTTTTTTTAAACTCTCACCTTCCATCTTGGAGTCAATATTGTGTATTGGCTCCAAGGCAGAAGAGTAGTGAGGGCTAGGCAATGGAGGTCAAGTGACTTGCCCAGGGTCACACAGCTAGGAAGTGTCTGAGGCCATATTTGAACCTAGGACCTCCCATCTCTAGGACTGACTCTCAATCCACTGAGCCACCCAGCTGCCCCCAAAATCAGGGGTTCTTAACCTAAGGTTTCTGGATCCTAGAGTCAGTGGTCAGATTTCTAAGGAGTCTATGGACTTAGATGGGGGGGGCAGAATTACTTCTTGATTTTCATGAATCTTCCATTGAAATTTAAGCATTTCCTTTCACTATATTAGAGATGACTCCAGAAAAGGGTTCACGGGCTTCACTAGGCTACCAAAAGGGTCCCTGCCAGAAGAAAAGTTACTCAGGTCTGATTTGAAAACCTCTGCATCAGGTGGGGAAAAGAGATATTTAAATGACTCTGAGGTTCCTTGCAACCCTAAAATTCTCCACTTTTAAGTTTCCTGTGTGAGACATTCATTCTGTGATGGGATTTAAGGACCTCATCACCTTCCAAGGGGACTTCTTTGAATGCAAGTATTTTGGTGAGCAGAAAGCTAGTTCAATCACAGAATCCCAGAACTTGAATTTGAAAGGGACCTTGACTGCCACCAGCCATATACTAAAGGAATCCCCACTGCAACAGCCTCAACAAGTAGAGTCCCAACCCAACAAGAGAAAACCCAACTCAAAGGACTTTCAAAGATTCGGGTACTCTGCAACCTCTCCAGGAAAATTGCTTCCCTGTTGGACAGCTCCAATTGGTGGAGTTTTTCCTGACATCAAGTTCCAAGTGGCCTCTTTGTAACTTGCATCCATCATTCTTAATTTTGTCTTCTGGATCCAAACAAAGCAAGTCTAATCCTTCTGATAGGATTATCCCTGAAATACTTGAAGTCTGCTCTCATAGCTGCCTCTTAGGTCCTCCAAGGCTTTTGTTCTCCAGACTCCTACTTCCTTTAACCAATCCTCATAGAATATGGGCTCAGGGCTGGTTGTCCTCCAGACAAACTGTATTTTCTGGAAGACTGAGGCCTGTGGTTATTTATCCTTCATTTCCAAAGAGGACTAAATATGACTTGTGCTTGCATTGGATTTAATTGAGGCAGAACTGCATAGGGTAGCTGACCTCACTCTGTTCCAAAGTCATCAAAGTCCAATAGCAAGAGGCAATGAGGTGGCTCAGTGGATAGAGAGCCAAGCCTAGAGACAGGAGGTTGTAGGTTCAAAGCTGACCTCAGATACTTCCTAGCTGTGTGACCCTGGGCAAGTCACTTGACCCCCATTGTCTAGCCCTTACCATTCTTCTGCCTTGGAACCAATATTTAGAGTTAATTATAAGGCAGAAGGTAAAGTTTGTTTGTTTGTTTTTAAGTCCAAGTAAAATTTGTTTGTTTGTTTTTAAGTCCAATGGCAAGACAAAAGTCAGGATGATAGGTGATGCCCCAGGATGCAGTGAATGGCCAACATCAAGGTACTCCATAGCACTGCTTCAACTGCTTTCATGGCCATTGGAATAAAGTGTTTTCATCTGCCCTTTCTGCCCAAAGAAGTCTTCACATGCTTGGGGTAGACATCTCCCTAACTTCCTGGAGTAGGGAGTGTTTGTGACCCTCGGTTAGCCCATCTGCCAGGTGGTTTAACATTTGGGGGGGTCTACAGTTTAGCAAATAGTCATGCTTGAAATATATTGTTACTTTTGCTCACGAGTCACACTTTTAAAGAGGAGTGATGGCCCCTCCAAGCCTAGAGGTCAGAAGAATGGCTCTAATTAAAGGCACCTTCCCACTGCATGAAGAGAAGGGGCAAGGGGCAAGAGCATCATATTTGGACCCCAAAGACTTGAGTTTGAATCTAGCCTCAAAGAAGCCACTTCTCTTGGGATCTGTTGCGTTTTTAAAATAAGGAGGTGAAAGTAGATGATTTCAAAGATTATAATCCGATGAACACCTGACCAAAATGGACCATAACTCTGTGTGTGTGTTTGCATGTACGTATAAGAAGGGGAGAAAAGAAGCTAACAAGAAACTTTCCATACGAAGAAGGGTGACGTAGCAGAAAGGGCATTGAATGGACCCTGTCTCTGACACTTAACTGCTATGTGGTCTAGGCAAGTCTGTGTGACTCTCTGAGCCTCAGTTTCACCTTCTGTAAAAGAAGGGTGTTAGACTAGACTAAGCTCACTTCCGTGTGATTCAAAAGTATGAACAAAATTCACAAACAGAAACTAACGGGCATTAGCTCTACATATTGAGCCTGCCAGAGACCGGGATGGATTTGCGGACAAACCTCTCCCTCCACCATGCTTTTTCCCATCAGATTTTATCAGGGTAGCAGCATCATTTCACTGAGCAGTGAGTGACTGATCTGGAGGGCATGAAAATTTACCCAAATGATAATGTAAACGCTTTTCATTTTCACCCTGGAGTAACCTCATCTGGGCCTATTCATGATTCTTAATTAGTCAAGAGGACAATTAGTCAAGCTGAAGAGAAAGGGAGTGCATACATGATATGGACCAAAACAATGGTTCATTCAATGAGTTCACTGAGAAAAAAACCCCCACAGGCAGTTCTATTTTATGAAAGAAAAATCATTAGCAGATTGACTATAAATCCTTCCTTTTTAGGAGAGTTATGCCATCAGTGGGCAAGGCCAAAACATTCTGACAGCAGCAGCACATGCATAGCTGTCGTTCAGTTCAGAGAATTATATATACCTCGTATCCAAAAGCATCTCATAAGTTCTCTAAAGCAGGGATTTTTTTTTTACCTGGGGTCTACGGAGCCCAAAGGGGTCCCCATAGATTTTGGAGAGGAGACAAGGAGGTTCATGAACTTGGATGGGGAGAGGGACAGGGAAGGGGAATGGCATCTTTATTGTCACTATTTTCTAACTGAAATATAACATTTCTTTCAATTATTTAAAAAAATTCATCTGAAAAGGTATCCACAGGTTTCATCAGATTGCAATCATCTATGAAACTAAAAAGATTATGAACCTTTGGACTAGTATCTGCCAAATTCCCAACCACTGGAGAAATCCCTACTCTTTATAATTCTCCTGTATGAATTAGAAATTTAAGCAGAAAAAAAGAACTCAGGGACTCTATCTAGTCTAATGCCTCCATTTTAATTATTTTATTTATTTATTTATTTAAAATTAATTAATCAATTAAGGAAATTGAGGCCAGGGAAGTTAAGTAACTTGGTCAAAACCACATAAATCATAAGCCTCAAAGATTCCACTCAAAAAGCTTTTCTCAAAATACTCTACTAAATGCAAGGGATACAAAATAATAATAATAATGATAACAATAACAACAACAACAAAATAAAAACTGAAACCACTTCCACTCTCTAGGATTTACTCTCTAGAAGGGGAAGAGGAGAAATGTGGTCCATGCTCAGATAAGAGTAGAAGTTAAGAGAAATACCACTTATGACTCAGAGAATCAATTTGTAAAGAAAGTGGACCCTGAGCTGAACCCCAAAGAAAGAGATTTTAAGAGGCAGAGATAAGGAGAAGGTGTATAGATCTGGAGAGAGGAAGGTTTATGCAAATGCCAAGAAGGAAGAAGATGGAATAACAAGCTAAACGTCCATATGTAATAGATCATGTAAAAGGGAAACAATAGAAAGAACAAAAGAAAAGTAGGTTAGTGTCAGATCATGAAGGGTCATGAGTTTTATCCTAGTGGTAATGTTCAGTCATTTTTAAGTCATGTCTGACTCTTCATGCCCCTTTTGGGGTTTTCTTGCCAAAGACGATGGAGTGGTTTTGCCATTTCTTTCTCCAGATCATTTTACAGATGAGAAAACTGAGGCAAACAGGGTTAAGTGACTTGCCCAGGGTCACATAGCTAGAAAGTATCTGAGGCCAGATTTGCACTCTTGAAGATGAATTTTCCTGACCTAAGACCCAGTGCTCTGTTTATTACAGTGTCACTTGGCTACCCCAGAGGTATTAGGGTGCCATTATCTGCTTTTGAGAAGAATGAAACCTGTGCCTTGGAATAATCAGCCTGCTTCCCATAAAGGTCTTTAGTGACAGGTTACCAAGGTATTCCATTCCAATTCTTTTTCTTTTTTTTAATCCTTACCTTTCATCTTAGAATACTGTGTATCACTCCTAAAGCAGAAGAAAAGTGAGGCTTAGGCAATGGGGATTAAATGATCTGCCTGTGAGCACACAGAAGTAGCTGAGGCCAGATTGAAACCTAGAACTTCTCATCTCCAGGTCTGGCTCTATCCACTGAGCCACCCTGCTGCCCTCAGCCCAATCCAATTCTGAATAGCTGTAATCATTAGATCACCCCTCTGCCCTGCCAATCACAGTCTGCTCTCCTTTAACTTCCATGCTCAGAAAGTCCTAGCTCAGGATAAGGTTTATATTTCATTTGTGTGCCAACCCCTTGGATATTAGAGGGCAATGGTTATACACCTTCTCCATTTTCTTTTCTCCATTTAGAAACATAGATTTAGTAGTCTTAGAGATTATCTTCTCCAATTATCTCATTTTTACAGATGAGGAAACTTAGTTTCAGTGAGGTTTAGTTATATACCCAGGGTCATGGAAGTAGGTGGTAAGTAGTAGAATCAGGATTTGAATCCAGATCCTCAGATCCTCAAACCAGCATTCTTTCCACTATATCACATTGTCTATCTAATCCCAGTTCCTTTGTTATGGTTGCCAAGAGTTTCCCAAAGAAAGAAGCACCTCAGTACCCTCAGGAAATGGGAGGAGAAGCTCTTGTGGGGAGAAGGACAGAGGGTAGAATTGACAGATTACACAAATGTGCTTCCTTCTGCCTGGGTCTAACAACAAGGACCCAGCTATAAAGGAAATGTTTTGCTATAAAACTCATCGCTATTTTTAGGATGCCTTATATTTAGAAATTGATTTTTTTAAACTGACTTCAAACTTCCAGCCCAGCAATTGAACATAATTACTCCCAATTACAATTATTTCATTCCCTGAGGAATGACAAGTCTCATATTTACTAGCCTCTCACTGCAACCAAATGCAAAATATCCATTGAAAATGTTGACTCTGAGCACTTTACTACAAGTACATGGGGGCCATGCTTCCACCAAATAAGTAAAACAGAGGGTTTGTCATGGCTCCCAAAGATGGCTTTGCAGAAATTCCAGCAAATCCTGGTTTCTGCTGCATAATAGGAGTGAACGTCTTTGTGCTCCCACCGTGACTCACTGCATTTAGAGTGGATGGAGGGGGACTGTGTAGGAGTGAAAGCACTTAGGTATTATCAAGGACTCTGACAGATGATTCCCATGAAGTTGCTACTTATAGAAAAGGGAGAGCAATGTCTCATTCTTTTCAGTTGGTGCTAAGTGGAGTGCGGAATGAATATCTTTAATTAGACTAACCCCCTCACCGCCAATGTGATTATAACCTAACCTTTGAAAACTGCACAAGAGGGCTGTCTTTGGTCCAAAGAAATTATGTGGGAGACCCTGAGATCCTGATATGTGTTCAGTTGGTAGGCTACGGTGTGCTTGGGTAGCCCACATGGCCACTGGACCATCATCACACACACAACTAAGGACAGCCAAGATTTTCCAATGTAGTAATAATATAATAACTAATAACAATGCAGCACTTGGAATGATATATATTTCATAGCATATATGTAAACATTATATGTTATATGTGTGTGTATATATATCTATATATTTAACAAAGCGACCAATATTTTTGTTGTTGTTCATTCATTCAGGCATGTCCGATTATAGCAAGTCAATGCTGTCCATGGGGTTTTCTTGGCAAAGATACTGGAGTATTTGCTATATACATACTGTGAAAGAGAATTCTTTACTCTATTTTTCTATCCTGAGTTAACACTAACTTAAGTACCCCTACTTAGTACTCACTAGATTGAAGACAGGATTAACTTTCCTTTATCTACTTTTAAATTGAATCAACAAAAAATTAAACACCCTACTTAGTACTAGGTGAGAAGCTAGCAAGGTACTTAGAGAATTCACACCCTTAGGAATTAAATCAATCAGGAAACTGTAAACCTTTTTGATGAAAACTTAACCTTCAGAAGGTGAGAAGTAGATCCTACAGACACTTCCCCCTGGTCAGTGCTAGATGATTTAGCCCCTGTAAAGAGGGGAGGGGACAAGAAGTCACCATAAAAAAGCAAGCCCTCAGAGAAGATTGTTTTTGAGAAGATAGTCTGAAGATATTGTCTTCTGGAGATATTCTTAGATAGTCTTCAAGGGAGCTTTGCTGGAAACTATGGCCTAGATCACGTGCTCACAGCTTCTAATTGGACTCTGACTCTTGGATTACTTCATTGGGTGAATAAATGGCTGAACCCTTTACTAGCTTCTGGAGAGACTAGCTTCCATCTTGGAGGAGGCTGCATGGGTTACTCATTACCAGTCTTCCTGACTGAGAGCTAATTAGTCTCTGCCTGGCTTAAGCAGACCTGGAGTAAAACATGTAGGTTGATAGGATAGATAGCCTCTATAACCTCTTCACATTTCTTCTCTACTTTACTGTTTCCTCTCCATTTTATAAATATTTGTAAATAAATTTCTGACTCAAGATATAATAAATATTGGTGACCACATAATTTCATATGATTATTGTTCAACCATTAATTTTAACCTTTTCAATTCATACATATGAGTATATATAGGTATATGTGTGTATACGTTATCTTATTTGGTCTTTACAGTTGGTTGGTGTTTGTGGTCCTTCATCCTCAAAGAGGATAAAAATAGCATTACTAGTAATGTCTTTTGACTTGCACACACATTATATGTAAGTCAGGCAGAATTGCATAAAGTCATTAGTCTCAATCTTTCTTCAAGAGTCATTGAAGTCCAATAGCAAGATGAAGTCAAGATGACTGTTGATCGAGGGGAAATAGAGCCAGGTCTGGAGATTAGAAGTTCTAGGTTCAAATCTGGCATCATACTTTTCTGAGCTGTATGACGCTGAGCAAGTTTCTTGACCCTGTTTGCCTGGTCCTTGCCCTTCTGTTTTAAGATTTCAGAAAGAAAGGAAGGGTTTAAAAAAGATGAATGGTGCTGTTCTTTTCAATAATCCAATGGGGAAGTGTTATTATTAATCCCATTTTACAAATGAGAAAATTGAAAGTGAGGCTGGATAAATGACTTGCCTAAGGCATCACAGCTTATGAATCCAAATCAGGATTCAAACTCAGACTCCAAGTCCCAGCCTCTATCTACTCTACCACTTAGATGCCTCTCCATAGAAGGTATAGGACCTTGGGCAAAACAATTCAGTTTTTCCTCCAGTCACTCAATTAATCAACAAGCAACTATGAAGTGCTTACAACATGGTAGACATTGGGGATATGACTTTAAAAGTCACTGCTCTCAAGTTGCCATCTTCCAGGATGTGACATTTGACCAGGGTGATAGAACTTCCTGATGAGTGATCACCAGGGAAGGGAGCTTTGGTTGGCAGTCAGAAGAATTTTGACTGAGTCTATCACAGTCCATTAATGTTATTTAGTTATCTATCATCTTTGAAATTTATTTATTTTTATTCTATGCTTTTAAAATTATTTATCATTTTTGTGCCAGCCATTGGGTTAGTGGATATAAAGGATCTCCCCATTCACCCCAACCTATCACACAGGTGAAACTGAGCAGAAATGAGCATCCAAGGCACTCCTAGAGGGACCAAAAAACGCATGAAACAGAAGTGCTGTAGAACAAGATAGTAGTTTCACATGGTTAGTGTCATTTATGGCAAGAGAGGGGCCATTTCAGACATTAATGCAACAAGAATCTTTTAAGCCCATACTATGAGCAAGGCATTAACATAGGGGGATGTGAAGAGTAAAAGAAATCAGTGTTTATCCTTGAGGCATTTGCCTTCCCTCAGGGGGAAAAAATGCATGTACAAAGATAAGTAAATATAAGGCAAATGGAAACCCAATACAAAGTCATTTTCAGGAAAGCTACTTACAATTGGGGGGCAGCTAGGTGGCACAGTGGATAAAGTGCCAGGTCAGAAGTCAGAAAGATTCATCTTTGTGAGTTCGAATCTGATTTCAGATATTTAATACCTGTGTGACCCTGGACAAGTCACTTCTCCCTATTTTCCTCAGTTTCCTTATCCATATAATAAGCTGGAAAAGGAAATGGCAGACCACTCCTGCCTGTATCTTTGTCAAGAAAACTTTTAATTTGGTCATGAAGAGTCAGACATGACTAAAACTGACAACAAAAACAGGAGAAACTCGAATCAAATCTGCCCTCAAATACTTCCTACCTATGTCACTTAACCCCCATTGCCAAGCCTTTCCCAATCTTCTGTCTTAGAATTGATACTAAGAAATTAAGAGTTTTAATTAAAAAAAAATTTAATGATGAGATCTAAGATCTCATTCAGTTCTATATCTATGGTCCTCAAATCCTATGTAAGAAAATGGAAGACAAAGATGAAGGGGGGAAATCCATCCTTTCTAAAAAAAAAACTGTTCTTTATCCATGAGCAGAGAACAAACGGTGGGAACAGAAACACCAAGGAAAGGCAACTGCTTGACTACAAGGGCCGAGGGGGATATGAATGGGGATGGAGACTCTAAATGAACATCCTAGCTCAAATACCAACAACATGGAAATAAGTTCGGATCAAGGACACATGTGGTACCCAGTTGGCTATGGGAGGGGTGGCGGGAAGGAAGGGAGGAAAAGAAAATCATTTTTGTATTCAATGAATAATGTTTGAAATTGACCAAATAAAAATGTTTAAAATCAAAAAAGAGAGAGAGACAGGAAAAAAAAAACTGTTCTTCTGGTGATGCTATGGGAGTATGGAAGAAGAAATCTCTGAAGCATCAAAACTGTGGGTGACCCAAAGGGGAGCCATATCAGCAGACTACATCATATGACCAGCAATGGTGTAAACCCTTGAGGTAGACTATGAGATTGCACCCAGGAAACAACTGAATGTTCTCAGAGGTGGGAAGCTCATGCCATAGAGATAAGGGACAACTGTCCAATTGCTACACTAGTACTTAGGGAATCTTAAAAGATCAAGAGAACAGGAATGACTCTGGATTTAGTGGGTGTCCTCTGAAGGGCAGAGATAAAAGTGGCCCAAGTTGAGAACGTGTGAATGGGTTGAGTCACAGTGTTGGAGGGAGTGTTGACACTGATGATGTACACAAAACCACTGAAAAGTTGAAGCAAGAATTGAAGTCTTTAGGGTTAGCTCTCATGGGAAAATGAGGCAGCAAAGGGCAATAGACAGAGCCCCAAAATGAACATGAGTCCAGAAAACTTGGGGTTTGGGGAATGGGGGATACCCATTCTTACAACAATCTATCTCTGGTCCAGATTCACTCCTCCTCCTTATTTTCTGGAACTCCCCATATCTGGCTAGAAACATACATGCCCCATGAAAACACACTCATTGTGGTCCATGTTATGAAGAGTACAAAACCAATGAGACACACTTGAGAGAGAGCCTGGTCTTTCCCAAAACACATTTGTCCTTCTACATCCACAAGCTCTTTGTTGTATAGTATGGGATCTAAACACTCTTATACCAAATGAAGAAAAGGAGTATACATCTAGAAAAACCTAGGTGCTGGAGGGAGCCTTTTGAATGATCATCAAACCTCTTCTTTCTGCTGTGACCTTAAGGGAGCCAGATGGTACAGTGGATAAAGCATTCACTGGGCCTGGAATCAGGAAGATCTAAGTTTAAACCTGGCCTCAGATATTTACTAACTGTGTGACTCTGGTCAAGTCACTTAACTTCTGTCTGCCTCAGTTTCTTCATCTGTAAAGTGAGGATAATATTAGTTACCTACCTCACAGGATTGGGATGAGAATCAAATGAGATAAAATACTTCCTAGCTATGTGACCCTAGGAAAGTCATTTAACCCTAGTTGCCTATCCCTTCTGCCTTAGAACCAATATTTAGTATCACTTTTAAGACAGAAGGGAAAAAGTTGAATTAAAAAATAATAAATAAAATAATTTTTAAAAAGTAAAAAAACAAACAAACAAATGAAATTTGAAAAGTGCTTAGGACAGTGCCTGGCACATGTTAAGTGCTTAATAAAAAGTTTATTTATTATTTTCTTCTTTCCTGAAGATCATCTCAGCCAAGCCCTGCACTGCATAAGCCCCAAGGCTTACACTCTTTTCCAGTCAGTCTTCCACCCCAAGCCAAAATGACCCTGCTCTAGCTTTGGTGTGGCCACATCACACTCCAGCTCAATAAGCCATAGGCTCCCCTAGGATTAAATTTAATAGTCTATGTTTGATATGTAAAGTCCTTTACAACCTAGCCCTAACATACTTGTCAGATCCATAATGCATTACTCCCCTTCAGGAACTCTCTTGGTCTAGCCCAAGTGGACCTCTTACCATTCCTTCTATGCAGTGTTCCATTTCTCATCTCCATGTCTTTGTAAGAGCCATCTACTGTGCCTAGGATGGTCTGGGTCCTTATCTGAGTCTCAGGGAATCTCTAATTTCCTCCAAATCTCAGATCAACTGCCACCTCCTTCTTGAAGCCTTTCCTGGTCCCTGAGATCACCAAGCCCCACCCCATCCCTAATTACTTTGAATTTATTTTGAATACAGTTTGTATTGATTTATTTATATGTAGAGATGTGCAATGGCTAATCATTAAATTTTCAATGTAAACATGAGCATCTCAGAAATTAGCTGGCATCACAACAGAGGGCTGATTTCTTATTTTACTGCCTGTCAAGATTTAAGAAAGTGATGGATAAAATTTTTAATAATGCATATTAAACTTAAAATTATGTCATGCATTTCTGTATATTCCCAACAAAACTCAGCAGCAAGAGTTAGAAAGAGAAGCTCCGTTTAAAATCACCCTAGACAATATAAACTATTTAGGAATCTATCTGCCTAGACAAACACAGGAATTATATGAACACAACTACAAAACACTTTCCACACAATTAAAACTATATCTAAATAATTGGAAAAACATTAATTGCTTGTGGGTAGGACTAGCTAATATAATAAAAATTACAATCCTACCCAAATTAATCTACTTATTCAGTGTCATACCTATCAAACTACCAAGAAACTTTTTTTTATAGAATTAGAAGAAATTATAACAAAGTTCATCTGGAAGAATGAAAGATCAAAAATATCAAGGGAAATAATGAAAAAAAATGTGAAGGACCTAGCAGTACCAGATCTTAAACTGAACTATAAAACAGTGGCCATCAACACAATATGGTATTGGCTAAGGGACAGAAGGGTGGATCAATGGAATAGACTAGGAGTAAATGACCTCAGCAAGCTAGTGTTTGACAAACCCAAAGATCCTAGTTTTGGGGGCAAGAACTCACTATTTGACAAAAACTGCTGGAAAAATTGGAAAAGTATGGGAAAAATTAGGTTAAGATAAATTCAAAATGGGTAAATGATAAATATAAAGAGTTAAATCATAAATGAATTAGGTGAACATAGAATATGTTCAGAATATGTCAGATTTGTGGGAAAGGATGGAATTTAAGACCAAGCAAGAGATAGAGAACATTACAAAATATAAAATGAATGACTTTGATTATATCAAATTAAAAAGGTTTTATACAAACAAAACCAATGTGACCAAAATTAGAAGGAAAGCAACAAACTGGGGGGAAAAATTTATAACAAAACTCTCTGACAAAGGTTTAATTTCCCAAATATATAAGGAACTAAGTCAAATTTACAAAAAATCAAGCCATTCCCCAGTCAACAAATGGTCGAGGGACATGAATGGGCAATTTTCACTTGAAAAAAATCAAAACTATCAATAAACACATGAAAAGGTGTTCTAAATCTCTCCTGGTTAGAGAAATGCAAATTAAAACAACTCTGTGGTACCACCTGACACCTAGACAATTGACTAATATGGCAGCAAAGCAAAGTGATAAATGTTGGAGGAGATGTGGCAAAATTAGGACACTAATACACTGCTGGTGGAGTTGTAAATTTGGTCCAACCATTCTGGAGGACAATTTGGAATTTTGCACAAAGGGCTTTAAAAGAATGAGTGCCCTTTGATACCACAATACCACTGCTGGATTTGTATCCCAAAGAGAAAATAAGGAAAAAGACTTTTACAAAAATATTTATAGCCACACACTTTGTGGTGGCAAAAAAAAAAAAAATTGGAAAATGAGGGGGGTGTCCACTGATTGGGAAATGGCTGAACAAGTTGTGGTTTCTGATGGTGATAGAATATTATTGTGCTGAAAGGAATGATGAACTGGAGGAATTCCATGTGAACTGAAACAACCTCCAGGAAGTGATGCAGAGTGAGAGGAGCAGAACCAAGAGAACATTGTACACAGAGACTGATACACTGTGGTACAATCGAACGTAATGGATTTCTCTACTGGAAGCAATGCAATGACTCAGGATAATCCAGAGGAACTTATGATAAAGGACACTATCTACATCCAGAAAAACAAAAACTGGGAGCAGAAATGCAGAAGAAAAATATGTGATCAATTAAATAGTGCATCAGAGGTAT